>NC_057806.1:551733053-551985956 GCF_018294505.1 Triticum aestivum
TCTCAATATACCTCATATACGCATTAATTATACCTCTTTATTATTCTCAATATACTTTATTAAATATTCTAAAATACCTCAATACGAGTTTTGTTGAAAAAAAATCATCTGCGATGTACTTTTTGTAATATACCTTTTTCACGTACAAACACATCAGTATATACATAAACATTTAAAAATATGTAGACTCACATGAATTTTTTCATGGAACTCATTTTGGGATATCTAATAATTACTAATGAAGTATATTAAAAATAATAAAATGGTATATATTTATATATATATATAGGAAAATGTTTGTGTACTCCTGAGAGTACGTACTCCCACTTCTCATATACCACATATATATAGAATTGTGAGAACTCCTGAAGAAATAGGAATTGGTTAAAGTTATCTCCCGTGCCATCCCATCCGTGGCTAGTATGCGTCCATTTGATCCGACATCTCACAAGCAAAGATTTCAGATCTCAAAGACGTTGAGTTTCATCGGTTACATGCCTTCTTAAAAATGCATGAATACTTTTTAAAATATAATGAACAATTTTTAATCAAAATATGAGTAATGTACATTTGTTAAAAACAGTCATGAAGTAAAATAAAATAAGTATCTTCCCTGCAAAAACAATACTGTAATAAAAAATATCTGAAAAGTGAAAAAATGGAACAATATTAAATGGAAGAAAAACAGAAGAAAGAAAAGACAAAATTTTTCTTCCTTTTTTTTGAGGGGTGACAAAATGTTTCTTCCATTTAACAAACATCAGGGCTAGGTTTTTTTTAGCAACTCATCGGGGCCATGTACATGGCCTGATGCCTAGCGTGTCTGTCAGCCCAAGAGTCGAATGTCTTTGTAAGCCCCCACAAAAAAAATACGTATGCCTTTGTAAGCACTGGTGCCTGGCCCGTTAATACGGCCCGACCTGTGCACGCTATGATTCAGGGATTTGTTGCTTCCCACTGAAAAAAATAGGTACTACTTCCTGTTGGATTATGGATGGGCTTAGGCCCATATAAGACACTAATCCCTGGTTAATCTTGAGGCCCATGTATGAGATGACAGATGGTGGTAAGTTTAGTCCCACCTTACTAGTTGAGGAGAGTTGAGACCCCTTTATAAGAGCTGCTCTACCACTTGCCATTGGGAGCTTGGGAAGAGGAGTGATACACGCGCGCTCCTCCTCCGCCGCCCGCCGCGGGAACGAGCCGAAGCTTATTTTTGCCGCTCAGGAATGAATTAATTAATCAGGGATTAATTAACAAGTCGCTAACATGTGGGCCACTGTCCAAGACGTTGGACTGTGGGCTGACTTGCGTTGCCGGGAGTGCGACCCTTGCCGGGAACAACGACTCCCTTGCCGGGAGTGGGCCGACTCGGTCGTGGGCCTCGCCAAGGCCCACAACTTTCTTCCTTACGGACTATATAAGAAGGCTCTGGCCAGTGAAGTAACCTAGTTCGGTTCACTCACTCCCTCTCGTGTGACCTAGCCGTCATCTACTGTTCCTCACTCTGTGCTGCCTCCGACGATCCCATCCCGACGACCGCGTGCACGGCTGGTCGGGAGAGCAGGTGCCTCCGGAACCCTGTCGTTCGAGATCCTGCCCGGGAGAACGACAATAAGGTTTTTGGGGAGCGTCTCGACGTGACTGCTCCCGATCCGTCCCCAACTCCATTCGCCTCCTACTTCCTCTACTTCGACACCATGGCCGACGACGCCACCGCGAAGAAGAAGGCAACGGACAACGCCGAGACTGCCGCCGCCGCCGCCGCGTTGGTCTGGCCAACCGGAGGGTATGATCTGTTCATCCCTCGTTTACAACTACTTATGCTAGCCGTATATGTGCTGCTCATAGAAGGTTCGATTCTATGTTCTGTACGTGCTAGTATGCTTAGGTATCGCTATGAGATGCATACCTTTTATGCCACGCTTACTGTTTACTCGTGGATAAGTCTAGTCGGAAAAGTGCTAATATTTCCAACAATCCAAAAATCTTATTTTAGGCACTTTTTGATTCAAGGCTTTGCTGCTACTCTGAAACCGGAAAAGTTTACCGGGACGCATTTTAAGCGTTGGCAGACTAGGACCACCTTGTGGCTCACAGCGATGAACGTGTTCTGGGTTGGTGGTGTGTCCCTCACAGAAACGATTGCTCCTGAACAGGAGAAGGCGTTTAGGGAGGCAACCACAATCTTTCTGGGAGCAGTTCTGAGTGTGATTGGAGACAAGTTGGTTGACGCCTATATTCATATGGGTGTTGCCAAAAACTTGTGGGATGCTGGCAGTGAGCTGTATGCCATGGAGCAGTTCCATGATTACAAGATGGTTGATAACCGTTCTATATTGGACCAGGCTCATGAGATACAATGCATTGCTAAGGAGCTGGAGCTCCTGAAGTGTGAGTTACCGAACAAGTTTATCGCAGGTTGCATTATTGCAAAACTCCCTCCTAGTTGGAGGAACTTTGCTACTTCTCTCAAGCACTTGAGACGTGAATTCTCTGTTGAGGATGTCATTGGTCATCTCAGTGTTGAGCAGAACTCGAGAGCAAAGGACTCACACGTGAAAGGGGCATAGGGTTCAGAACTTCCACAAGTTCAAGGGAAAGAACTCTGTCCAGTAGAATACTACCTTTAAGAAGAAGGGTAAGAAGAAAGACAAAAAGAGAGACGGCTGCTTTACTTGTGGTTCAGATGAACATTGGCAAACAAGTTCCCAAACAAGTACAAGAAGCCAGCACAGGACTCTAAGTCTGTGAATGTCACTCTGAGCAACAATGATGCGGCATCTGGGTATGATAATCTGTTTACCATACTTTCAGTTTGTCAGTCCACCGATTGGTGGATTGACACTGGGGCCAATATTCATGCGTGTGCTGATGTGTCTTTGTTTTCTTCCTACCAGGTCACACGAGATTGTTCCGTCCTGATGGGGAATGGCTCGCATGCTTCTGTTCATGGTGTTGGCACAGTAGATCTGAAGTTTACTTCGGGAAAGATCGCGCAACTAAAGAACGTGCAGCATGTCCCCGCCATAAGGAAGAATCTCGTTAGTGGCTCCCTTTTATGTAAAGAAGGGTTTAAGTTAGTATTTGAGTCTAACAAAGTAGTCGTATCTCGGTATGGACTATTTGTTGGAAAAGGATATGATTGTGGTGGTTTGTTCCGCCTTTCCCTGGAGGATTTCTGTAATAAAGTCGTGAACCAAATTCATTCTAATGTGAATGAATCTGAGATTTGGCATTCACGTCTTTGTCACATAAATTTCGGTTGTATGACGCGGCTAGCTAAGATGGACTTAATCCCGAGTTTCACTTTAGCCAAAGGCTCTAAGTGCCATGCATGTGTGCAAGCTAAGCAACCTCGTAAGCCTCACAAGCTTGCGAAGGAGAGACACTTGTCACCTCTAGAGCTCATACATTCAGATCTCTGTGAGATGAATGGTGTGCTGACTAAAGGTGGAAAGAAATACTTCATGACTCTGATTGATGATTCCACTAGATTCTGCTATGTGTATTTGTTAAATACTAAGGATGAGGCTCTACACTACTTTAAAGTCTACAAGGCTGAAGTTGAGAACCAACTTGAGAAGAAAATAAAACGAGTCCGGTCTGATCGTGGTGGAGAGTACTTTTCTAATGATTCGATTTATTCTGTGCGGAACATGGTATTATTCATGAGAGGACGCCTCCCTACTCACCCCAGTCAAACGGGGTTGCCGAATGGAAAAACCGTACTCTAACTGATTTGGTTAACGCCATGTTAGATACATCGGGTTTATCCAAGGCATGGTGGGGGGAGGCTGTATTGACATCTTGTCATGTCCTGAATAAATTTCCCACAAAGGATAATGAAACTACTCCCTATGAGCAATGGGAAAAGAAAAGAACTACACTCTCTTACTTGCGTACTTGGGGCTGTTTGGCGAAAGTCAATGTGCCGATAATCAAAAAGCGCAAGTTGGGACCAAAGACCGTGGACTGTGTTTTTCTTGGCTATGACAAGCATAGCGTTGGCTATAGATTTCTAGTGGTGAAATATGAGGTACCTGACCAGAAGGTCGGTACAATTATAGAGTCTAGGGATGCTACATTCTTTGAGGATATTTCCCCCATGAGAGATATGCAAAGCAATTCTAGACTGGAATCTGATGAGACTCCTGAACCTGCTATTCCAATGGAATATTATGAACATGAAAGTGATAAGAGTTCCACGGAGGATGACGAGGAAGCTCCTATTAGGAGCAAGAGACAGAGGACTGCAAAGTCCTTTGGTGATGATTTCCTCGTGTACCTCGTGGATGACGATACTCCCAGCTCCATTTCAGAAGCTTATGCATCACCAGATGCTGACTACTGGAAGGATGCGGTCCCTAGTGAGATGGATTCCATCTTGGCTAATGGGACATGGGATATTACTGATCGTCCTTATGGTTGTCGACCATTAGGATGTAAGTGGGTGTTCAAAAGGAAGCTTAGGCCCGATGGTTCTGTTGAGAAGTACAAGGCTAGGCTTGTGGCCAAGGGTTATAGCCAGAAAGAAGAAGAGGATTTCTTTGACACTTATTCACCTGTGGCTAGACTGACAACCATTCGAGTGTTACTCGCTTTGGCTGCCTCGCATGGTCTTCTCGTTCATCAGATGGACGTTAAGACGGCTTTCCTTAACGGAGAGTTAGACGAGGAAATTTATATGCAACAGCCGGATGGCTTTGTAGTAAATGGTCAGGAAAGAAAGGTGTGTAAGCTAGTGAAATCTCTGTATGGCCTGAAACAAGCGCCTAAGCAATGGCATGAGAAGTTCAACACTACGCTGACATCTGCTGGCTTTGTTGTGAACGAAGCTGACAAATGTGTATACTATCGCTATGGTGGGGGCAAAGGAGTTATACCGTGTCTGTATGTCGATGACATACTGATATTTGGGACCCACCTCAAGGTCATTGAGGAGGTCAAGTCTTTTCTATCTCACAACTTTGAGATGAAGGACCTGGGTGTGGCTGATGTTATCCTGAACATCAAGCTACTGAGAAATTCTGAGGGTGGAATTACACTTTTGCAATCCCACTATGTTGAGAAGATTTTGAGCCATTTTGGATATTCGGACTGCAAACCTTCTGCAACACCATATGATCCTAGCGTGCGTATTCGAAAGTTCGAAGGCACGGCTGTAGATCAATTGAGATATTCTCAAGTGGTTGGTTCACTGATGTACCTAGCATGTGCTACTCGTCCTGACATCTCATTTGCTGTGTGCAAACTGAGCCGGTTTGTTTCCAATCCGGGAGATGTGCATTGGCATGCTGTTGAGCGAGTGATGCATTATTTGCAAGGTACTGCGAACTATGGAATTCACTATTCTGGGTACCCGACGGTACTTGAGGGGTATAGTGATTCGAATTGGATATCTGATGCTGATGAGATGAAAGCCACAAGTGGACATGTCTTCACACTAGGTGGTGGTGCTGTTTCCTGGAAGTCTTGCAAGCAGACGATCTTAACCAGATCGACTATGGAAGCAGAACTCACAGCATTAGACACATCATGCATCGAAGCAGAATGGCTTCGAGAGCTTTTGATGGATTTGCCGGTGGTTGATAAACCAGTGCCGGCTGTCCTTATGAACTGTGACAATCAAACAGTGATTGCCAAGGCTAAGAGTTCAAAGGACAACATGAAATCCACAAAGCATATAAGAAGAAGATTGAAATCTGTCAGAAAATCAAGAAACTCTGAAGTAATAGCATTGGATTATATCCAGACGGCTAAGAATCTGGCTGACCCTTTTACGAAAGGGCTATCACGGATTGTGATAGAAAATGCATCGAGGGAGATGGGTATGAGACCCACGTAAGTTGCCATGGGGGTAACCCAACCTATGTGATCGGAGATCCCGTGAACTAGGACCTGGGAAAACAATCCAGCGGTCAACTGAGGAGAGTATCCTTAATTAACCCACTCCGTTGGAGATGCACAATACTCTCAATTCTGTAAGGCAGGCTAACTTTTGTCTTAATGTGTTCCAAAGCTTGTGTAAGCAAGATGCTAACCTACAAAGCATTCTTTGGAGGAACACACCTATGTGAGCCCGACTGCTGGTCACAGTCTATGAGATTGGGGAATCTCTAGTAAACTCATGAGAAGGTACGGAGTATGACTAATAGGCTCCACCCGTGGGGTTTAGCCTTCGGCAGCCATGTATCAGCTGACAATAGGCGAAACTTCTGCACGCCAAACTGACAATTCAAGGCACAGTCCATTGTTCAGTTGTGAAGAAGTCTAATCCTGTTGCTCTAGGTGGAAGTTCAACTTAACAGTCTCCACTAAAAATTCTGGTAATATCAAACATTGTTTGGAATAGTTGACAAACCTATGTGCCTCGAGATTTGGTGGGGGATTGTTGGATTATGAATGGGCTTAGGCCCATATAAGACACTAGGTTAATCTTGAGGCCCATGTATGAGATGGCAGGTGGTGGGAAGTTTAGTCCCACCTTGCTAGTTGAGGAGAGTTGAGACCCCTTTATAAGGGCTGCTCTACCACTTGCCATTGGGAGCTTGGGAAGAGGAGTGGTACACACGCGCTCCTCCTCCTCCGCCGCCCGCCTCGCCACGCCTCGCCTCGCCTCGTCACGACGCACGCGCACCGCGGGTTGCGGGAATGAGCCGAGCCGAAGCTTATTTTTGCTGCTCAGGAATGAATTAATTAATCAGGGATTAATTAACGAGTCGCTAACATGTGGGCCACTGTCCAAGACGTTGGACTGTGTGCTGACTTGCGTTGCCGGGATTCCTCGACTCCCTTGCCGGGAGTGCGGCCCTTGCCGGGAACAACGACTCCCTTGCCGGGAGTGGGCGGACTTGGTCGTGGGCCTCGCCAAGGCCCACGACTTCTTCCTTACGGACTATATAAGAAGGCTCTGGAGTGAAGTAACCTAGTTCGGTTCACTCACTCCCTCTCGTGTGACCTAGCCGTCATCTACTGTTCCTCACACTGTGCTGCCTCCGGCGATCCCATCTC
This sequence comes from Triticum aestivum, assembly GCF_018294505.1. NCBI lineage: Eukaryota > Viridiplantae > Streptophyta > Magnoliopsida > Poales > Poaceae > Triticum > Triticum aestivum. Next base: position 551,740,068 of record NC_057806.1, read on the forward strand.
GACGACCGCGTGCACGGCTGGTCGGGAGAGCAGGTGCCTCCGGAACCCTGTCGTTCGAGATCCTGCCCGGGAGAACGGCAATAAGGTTTTTGGGGAGCGTCTCGACGCGGCTGCTCCCGATCCGTCCCCAACTCCGTTCACCTCTGCTTCCACTACTTCCTCTACTTCGACACCATGGCCGACGACGCCACCATGAAGAAGAAGGCCACGGACGACGCCGAGGCTGCTGCCGCCGCCGCCGCATTGGCCTGGCCAACCGGAGGGTATGATCTGTTCATCGCTCGTTTACAACTACTTATGCTAGACGTATATGTGCTGCTCATAGAAGGTTCGATTCTATGTTCTGTACGTGCTAGTATGCTTAGGTATCGCTATGAGATGCATACCTTTTATGCCATGCTTACTGTTTACTCATGGATAAGTCTAATCGGAAAAGTGCTAATATTTCCAACACTTCCGTCCATCCGGCCGCAGCTAGGGCTTCATCTCCCGTACACAGCTTCTCCACAAAAAAAGAAAGAAAGAAAGTCTCCCATACGCATCTGGATATGATTTAATCACCTGGCAGGCACGAAGCTTCTTTATTTACGACTACATACAAGAGGCGCCGTTCGATTGATGCTAACTAGGAAGAGATGACATCGTCGAGAAGCAACTGCCGCGTGATGACGGCGGAGGAAGAGGAGGAGGCCGGCTTGTGCGTGGGCTGGATCTTCCTCTATATGGCAGTGCTCTACCTCGGCTTCTTCGCCTTCTCCACCGTGATCTCCTACACACACGTGTTCGCCCGTGCCACCAGGTTCGACAAGATCTTCTTCGGGGTCTTGGGAGCACCCTGACTGCTCATCGCCGTCGGCATCATCTACTTGCTTCTACGGGAGGACTCGCCCTTCCGCAACGAGCGTGCCATCCACTAGTAGAAAAAGGCCCATTTGTCCCGATTCAGGAACCGGAACTAAAGGGTCGGTACTAAAGCCACCTTTAGTCCCGGTTCTTATATGAACCGGGACAGATGTGGCTCTATGTGGCCGCTGCGGCTTGCCGAGGCAAGGGGGCCTTTTTTCTCGGTTGGTAGCACCAACCGGGAACAAAAGGCATCCACACGTCAGCAATTAAGGGGCCGGGTTTTTTGTTTTTTTAAAGGGGGGGGGGGTTGGGGGTTTTGGAGGTTTTGTAGGGTTAATGTAGGGGTTTCATATATTAATTGTGTTAGCTAGCTAATAAAGAGAAGTGTCCTCTCTTATCTCCGTGCTTGGTCGATGCTACGTACTATACGTATAGAGAGGACTCGACACGCTAGCTAGTAAGCAAATGAAGGAAACCATTAAGTACAGAAGATCGTCATGAACATATATAGGGAGAAGTGATCGACCTCTCCTTCTCCAAGAGATTGTTCGAACAACAAGTTTTCGTATATCTATCCGACGCTACTGGATACATATATACAATATTAAGATCTCTTACAATCCCCTAACTTCTGAAATCAAGTTCCACATGGTATTCTCCAGCTTTACTGATGACATGGTCAAGAAAGAATCCCGCCAATTCCTCTTGAATTGCTCGTATGCGATCTTGTGGTTGGAGTTCATCCCGCATCTGCCACGTCTAATTTGAAGAAGGGGGTCAAGGTCAATACATATATATGAATGAAACTCAACACAAATGATGATATAATAAAATGAAATTGTGAATATTATTGCTTACACACTTCAAATTGTCTTTTAGAGTAGCCCAGCTTATTTTTGCAAGTCGCACTATAGATGAACTCGCTTAGTATCCACAGTAATTATTCCCGGGTTCCTGCCACAAGCACTTTACGAGAAATAGAGGTCAATCAAACTGATAATGAAGCATTATAAATGGTATTGATGAAAGTAGCTAGAATCAACAGGAGATGCGTGGAACTAGCTAGCTAGTAGTACTTACTTTCGGGTGTGTAAATCATAGCTCCCCCGACAGTCCCGGAGCTTGTGCGGTGAATACTTTCCAAATCCTGCGGGACAAAGAAAACAATTACTTGATATCAGGAAATGAACAAAGTTGCGGATATGGTGCGATAATGATTGATTGAACTTACTTCTCGAGCATTTTAGTCATGTCCGCATAGTCCTCGGGATTTTTCGTCTCGAGTCTAAGACGGTTACTAGTCCCTGCTCAAGCTTAATCTCTAGGAGAATAAAGTGGAAGCTGCGCACACATGCATAACTCATCAATTACATTACTATAACCTCGAGTAATACTGGAAACCGAATATGCACAAGACAATAACACTCACTTGAAGTTGTAAGGAAAGAGTATTTTATCTTTGTTTTGATTTTGAAGCAATGATTTTAGCAAGTTGGCCTCGGCTTCTTTGGGATCATGTTTAACCGTCCATTCATCTACGATATTTGTGTTAATGAACCCAATATCATAGATTTCTGCCTTTCTGGATTCGACGATCTTCAATCTGCATAATATAGTGAGGATAATTATATATACATGCAATGAAAGAGCTGAGCTATATATAGAGACTTAATTACAGAAGTAGTACTTACAAACATTAGCAAGTGACGATTATTTTATCGAGGGTCTTTTGATTGAAAAACTAGAAGAACTCCTCAAATGGAACAGACAACAGATCAATTCCAACGAGGTCGTGCTCCTCTTTAACTCTCAAAGTCAAAGTATCCTGCCCAGACTCGCTGCAGGTTTTCATGTACCAGTTATGGAATCTTTGCATCATCGTTGTTAGAGGAGGATGACCAGGTTTGACGAGAGGCTTCCTGTGCCGGTATTTGAAGTCATCCACCTCCATTGTATCAAAATGTGCATCGTCGGGCAGGTAATCTCCAGGATTGGCACCGGGCAACACCCTCAGATGATTAGCGACGATATCGCTAGACACCTTGAGTGGGGGGTACGATTGGTTAGCTTGTTCGCCGAGCTGGGCAATTGTTTTCCCACTTCTTCATTCTGCTAACCTTTGATCACTGCAAATACTTCCCGACCGCTCCGCTTCGATATATGACCTTTCAATAATGCGCTCATAGTTGGTTTTCAGCGGAGAGCGTGGTGGTCGCTTCAGGGCATCCAAAGTGCGCTGAACTTTCACCTTATCTATCTTCTCCTCCGGAGGTGGATGTTTCTTAGCTCTTTGCATTTCAAAGAAGTCCTTCACTTGGGCAGCACAGATCTTCGCATTTTCCTCCTCGGTCATCTCGTATGGTAACCTCTCTAGAGGCTTGAGAGATGGATCAAATATGTATTGCCTCCCGCCTCTGGCTGTACTGCTAGACGCCGGAGCAACCGGAGCGGCTGTGGCTGTCTTCTTTCGTTGCTTACGAGGCGGAGAAGAAGGAGGCGGAGTGCTACGACGCGCCGGAGCAGCCGGAGTGGCGGCGACTGTCTTCCTCTTTTGCTGTCGAGGCGGGCTGCTCAGGCGCACCGGCACAGGCGGAGTGCCGCCATGCGCCTGAGAAGGAGGCGGAGTGCCCTGATCACTCGCCGGAGGAGGAGGCGGAGGAGGAGGCGGAGTGCCCTGACTTGCCGGAGGAGGAGGTGGAGGCGTCCAGTTTGGAAGGTTGATGAGCTCCTTCCGCCATAGACATGGAGTGTTTAGAGCAAGACCCAGCCGAGTCTCCCCTTCACCGGTAAGGTGGTCAAGCTCGAGGTCCTCAAATCCCTCCATTATTTCATCCACCATCACAACAACATATCCTTCTGGAATCGGACGACAGTGAAAGTTGCGCCGGGTTCAAGAGGTGCAACAGAGCCGACAACCGCGTTGACTTTGAAGTTCTGCCATTGCGTCATAAGGTGGCAAGGTTGAGCCTCCGTGATAGCATTCACGGGGTAGATAGCAGGAGCCGTGAAGTCAGGCTGCTGAAGGAGCTCGGTGGAAGCCACACTGCTTCTCCGCTGAGATGGCGGGGTAGCTTCTGGGGTAGCTCTGACATGTCACTAGCTGTCCTTTTCCTCTAGCGCTTGTACCCTTGCATGCAGTTTCTATAGTTCAGTCTGCTCCACTTTCCTCTTCCTCTCCCGGGTTTTGTAAACGCATGCCTCGGGAAACCCAGCCTTCCACGAAACGGAGCTTGGCGTGCCTCGTGTCCGTTCAGGGTGCTCAGGATTCTCGTGGGCCAGTGCGAGCTCGTCATTCTCTCTGTCGGGAATGAACATCCCTTGCTGCGCTGCGGCGATATACTCCTGAAGCTTCGTGACGGGTATATTCAGTTGCTGGTTCGTCCAACGACACTTCCCTGTTTCAGGGTCCAAGGTTCCCCCAACCCCGAAGAACCAAGTCTGTCGGAGATATACCCCGCGGTATGACCCGGCCGAAGATATGACCCGGCTAGGAGTTGATGTTTTCATTGGTGACCCGGCAGACTATAAGCCAGCGGAGGCAGTTAAGCATTGTAAAGCCGGCAGCCACAGTCATGTAACCCGGCAAACACAGTCATTTAACCCGGCAAACATAGTCATGTAACCCGGCAGACACAGTCATTTAACCCGGCAGACATAGTCATGTAACCCGGCAGACACAGTCATGTAACCCGGCAGACACAGTCATGTAACCCGGATAGTTAAGCACACAGTCAAGTCAGACAGTTAAGCCGGACAGTTAAGCCGGATAGTTAAGCCGGACAGTTAAGCCAGACAGTTAACAGTTAAGAGGCCCGAAACGTTAAAGAAAGCCCTTGGAGAGAAGCCCATAGAGAGAAAACAGAATAGTTAAGTCTTAAGTCTGAGTTGGACTCTACATGTAACCCGCCCCTTCAACATATATAAGGAGGGGCAGGGCACCCCAAGAGGGGGGGGGGAATAATCATTAAGTCTAGACACAACTAGGAGAGCCGGGGTTACGGCGACTCCCTCATGATGATAATGAGACCTAGCCACAAACAGCATGTAGGGTTGTTACCGGATGATGTTTCCCGGGGCCCGAAGCTATCTAAATCTTCATCTTGTGTGTTGCATCTCTCGATTCCAATCAACCCCTTCAAGCTACCGCATAAATGCGTTGGCCTCACGACTAAGTCCTCATACTAGGACATCTGCCATGACGTTTCCACGACAGTTGGCGCCCACCGTGGGGCTCGCGCACGGTGGTGTTGAGTTCTTGAAGGGATCAATCTTAGGGTTCGAGAAGTTCGCAATTTTTTCGGCTAAATAAGAGCCGGTGTGGAAGAATTCATGTTAACTAGAAGATCATCCATCAAGATTGAAGAAGTATTCAGCGGCGGTGTAGATGCGATTGAGATCAAGGGAGTTAGCCGCGGGAATCAGATTCGCCAAGATGAAGCTGCCGCCTTATGTGATCTGTCGAGTTCTGTTGACGGTAGCAGGCACTCCAGGTCAAATCCGCGTCCAAATTAAATCAGTACAAATTGACGAGGCATCGTACTACATCTCAAGACTACAGAACCGAGACTACTCACGTGGAGACCAACCACCATGTGAAGACTGAGCCAAAAATGGAGCCGGCCACGACTCGGACGTGCCTTGCTCCGCTTCCGCTTCCAACTTAGCGCCATCACCGAGCCGACCCTTTTTACGTTGGCCCTCCGCTGATCTCCTTCGTTGTTTGCCTCGAGCAACCGTCGAGCCTCCGTTGGACTCCACCATCAGCCATGTTTTCAACCCGCCTTGCTCCACATAAGCTGCCATGGCCTCGCAGCCGGCCGCTGCGGTCAACGATCGGGTCCCCCATATCAACCACGTGCCAGGCCGCTTCACCTTGTCCGTCACCGCCGTGGTATCCGTTTTTTGATCCTCACTGTGAGCCGCCATTGGCCGGTCTACTGCCTTTGCTGGCCGCCTCGAGTTGCCGTGTTGACCCGCCATCTGAGCCGCCCTGTTCGCTGATGTGCCGCCCACGCGGCTGAGCGCTGCCGTGCCGCCCGGAGCCGCCGACTGCCGTCGTGGTTTATTCCGAGATTCTGCCATAACCCGCCACGACGTCAAGTCGCCGGCCTCCACCGGCGTGTCTCCGCTGCTAAGCCGCCGTGCTCGAGTCACCGTTTCCACTTATGAGCCACCGGCCAGTGCAGAGCCGCCGGATGCTCTCCACTTCGGCAATGGCTGAGCCGCTGTTGCATCTCCGCTTCTGATTCGACCTCACTACCCCCACTACACCACTCCACCGAGACTCCTGAGCCGCCTTGAGCTGGCCCCGTCCGCCTGCCTCTGCTGTGACCTCTCTGAGCCGCCCTCGCCGCGTCTGCACCATCCCTCACTCGTGAACCACCCGCTCCGGCGCGCCTGCGCCTCCCGCTGCTGTCCGCGTGCACCAGATCGAACGCCGGCTCTGCTCCTGGGCCGGCTCCGTAGCCCGCACTGCGCCCCTGCACTAGACTGCTCCCGGGCCGGCTCTGTCCAAACTGCAGACCCACCCTACATCGCCTCCTGCTCTGTCATGGCCTGCTTGGCCACCGTCTCTCCACCGCGGCCGTGTTGAGCCGCCGGCTGGTGCACCGGTTTGCCACCCCGTTTCCGCTGAGTGGCTGGACTCCGTTTGGCCAGCACCCGTCGGATTTACCTTGAGCCACCGCTGAGTACGGATTGCAACATCCGATTAGTCAAAGCAGAAAATTCCAGTGAAAGTCAGATGTGGCATTTTCTCTGGCATGGTTAACCGATGCAAGATTGAATCGATCTCCAGCTTCCAAAACTAAAGGTCAAAGTTGCGGAAGCACGCGGCAGTTTCAAGCCGAGGATTCGGTCTCCGCATCCGTCTCCAAGTCACCGCCGCGGTTTCGCTCTATCTCTCCAGAGTCACTGCCACCTCAACTCCCCACGAATTGCTGAGCTCTTCGCCTAGCTTCTGACCCGACCCCGCGGGGGCCCTCGCGACGAGCCACCGTTGCGACCGCTTCCAGTTGCCCTGACCTGCTCCACATCTGCTAAGCCGCTGCCTTCCAGAGCTCGCTTCCTCAGAGCCGCCGTCATCGCCCGCTCTGGCCTCCGCTGCTCCGACCTGCCGTCAAGTTAAGAGCCACCGATTTGCTGCTGTTCCCATAGCTCGGCCGCTGGCAGTCGTCCTCGCCTTCATGGATGCGCCTGAGCCACCGGCCGCCTCACACCGCTGTACATCTGTTTTGAGCCGCCGGCCTTCTTTTGGATCGCGGTGTTCTCACGGCCGTCAAGCCACTGCCTAGTTGGCCTCGAAGGGTTGAGCCGCCGCACTTTGGGTCGCTGACCCGCCTCGCTGCGCGGCCCTGCCGTCCTCTGCCATGACGTATGGCTTCGATCCTCTGCTCCAAGTCAGCCGAGAGTCGCCAAGCACCTCGCGCCCCTAAAACGACCATGGTCGGATGCCTCCTTTGCGCGCGCCGCTTTGGCCTCCCACCGCTAAGCCACTCGTCTCCACATCGCCGGCCCTGCCGTCCTTTGCCACCACCATGGACTTGGCCTCACATCCACCGGGTTACTCCCGCCCAGGCTTGTCTGAGCTCGACCAGAGCCGCCGCGCCTGGCCGGCTAATACTATTCAGCTGGTGTGGCTATTTGCCTATCTTGGATAACAAAAAAGTCAAAGTGGCCAGGCATTTAAAAAGAAAGAAAGGAGGGGGCCTTATAGAGCTCACAAGAGAAAAACAAACAGTGGCTGATTGACAAATTTCTCTGTTTGCACCGGATGGGCCGTACATCACCAGGATATGTACGGATGCTACATGCGAATCATCCGGGGTATGAACAAATCAGGTGATATCTATCTGAATCCATTTTATTAACACATATTATTTTCATCAGAGAACAACTACTTTGGTTTGTTTATTTTTTATGTGTACAGGACAAAGATTCATTATAAAAGTGGTGCCATAATGTGCCTATGGAGTGTATGTTAGCATCATCATGCACCGGCGTCCACACCCGCTTGCTGTTGATCGGGTGTGTGCAAGCTGCCGCCCGTGCAGCTTGATCCACTTCAACTTGCTGGGACAACATCTGCGATTGACTCAAACATCTGCACCAACTTATAATGCTGCAGCCAACTCGGCCGTGCTTGATTTCAGCTTCACCATGGTGATCATCAACTACACTGTGGATAATCACTGGCCTAACATATCAGGTGAAATCCATCTAGTATATTTTATATTACATATTATTTTCTTCCAAAGAGCAATTACTTTGGTTTGCAAGTTGTCCCATGCAGGATTCAAACCGGTTTTTTATCACGGTCAATTATGAAGAATCTCAAGCCAACTCCTCAAGTCACCTTGAGACTTAGGGGCTAATAATGACATGGCTCAGTAAATGTTGCCAGTTTAAAGGCCGCCAGAAAAATTTCTGGCTCAAAACAAAGAATTCTGGCTCAAGGAGAATTTATCTCTCGCAAAGTTCGAGTTCTCAGGAAAAATTAAAAGGGACCAAAGAGAGTCTGTTGCAAAGCACAACTCAAACATAGGTACCCCGCTCCAAACGATCAATTGCGGGCTGATCGTATTCGAATCTAGCTTAATCCTCTTGGTCCGGCTCATGATCGTATTTGAATCTAGCTGTTAAACCTCATGATCACTAGGGGGCTTCCTGTTCAAACATATGTCATATTCGAACCAAAGAGAACATAGCTGTCGGTACCCTCTTGATCGGCACAATGCCAAACTCACTAGGGGGCTTCTTGATCGTATTCGAATCATAGCTTAACCCCTTTTGGGTCTGACTTGGATCATATTTGAATCAGGGTTGTTAAAAACCTCTCAAGGTCATTTGGGGGCTTCCTGTTCAAACATAGGTCGTATTCGAACCAAAGAGAACATAGCTGTCGGTACCCTCTTGATCAGCGCAACGCCAAAGCCACTGGGGGCTACATGATCATATTCAAATCCTAGCTTAACCCCTTTGGAACGGTTTACAGATCGTATTCGAATCAGAAGCCTCGATTTTTTTATTTGGCTTAAATTTTTTGAAAACAATCTTTGGTTTTGTCTTGAGACCTTTTTGTTCATATCTGAAGCATATATGTGGTTTCGATTAAACCCGGCTTGACTTTGGATGATAAGTCGCCATATATGACAATCATAAACATTTGGGAGTTTTGGCTTCTAAAGATTGGGTTATCACCCTTACTGCATAGGTATCCTAAACCGGCAGTACGATTCAATATCACAGGAACCGGTTTTTCAAACCGGGTTATATTATACAAATCTTTAATAGCCAACATGGTTGGATTTTTATTATGGTTATCAATAACCAATATTACGGTTGAGGTTTTCAAAGTCGCTTCAGCGCAATGGATATTATTTTATCAATGGGTATAATTTATTCTACAATGGAAGGAATAGTCCCGAGTCGCTATAGGCTTACGACCCGGCACTTGGGGGCTACATTATTCAAATTGAGATTACATCAAATATGCAAGTCCCATGTCACTGCCAGCATGCACCATGGCACTTGGGGGATAATGTAAAGTCATTTTTTGATCAACTTATTGAAGACCCGACTCATCACATTGTAATGAGCCGACCCTTGGGGGCTACCAATTGCTCCTGTCAAAAATTCAAGGTACACAAGCCTCAGTCCATTATATTGAAAGATCCACTACTCAGTTGGTAGAATACGAAGCTCTTAACTTTATGGACGTGGGTTCAAGCCCCATGGTGGAGATTACATCATATGATGTTATTATCAATGAATTATATACAAAGTCCCAGCTCAGTATTATCTTACTGAGCCGGCCCGTGGGGGCTACACTGGTTGAAGTTTCTATGAGCATAAGGCAATTACAAGTCCCAGGTTGCTGCAAGCATGACAACCCGGCACTTGGGGGCTACATATGTGGAATATTCAGTTTTGACTAGTGGCTAAGACGGACAATCTGGATTTCTTCAAGGTTGCAACATTTATATTGAAATAAACCTTACGCTATCACCATGTTTCTCCTCTTTAGACTTGGGGGCTACAGGTAATATGGATACAAGGAAAAAAATCTTCAAATTCTCAGTTTTGAGTAAACCAGATTGACTGGGTGTCTGCAACAATTATAATTCGGCATTATCTATTTATAACCCGACAAGTTTTTCATCTTTAAGTCGATTGAAGGTCACATGAGTATTTCAAAGACCAATATTGTTAAGCATTGGGAGCTGAGTCAAATGAATTATTCTTAAGTCTTTCTCTATGAGAAACCAACGCCAGCAAATTGATTATGAAATTGACTTATTGACCCAGATTTTTGAAGAAGGAAATAACAAGGAGTTAAGAATGATCAGGTGGCGGCTTACAAAGATATTAACCCGGAGCATAGTCTGTCAAAATTGTTCTTGTGTTTGTTTTACAGGATCAGTTTAACATGGATGAATCCAAATTAAACTGGGGGCTAATGTCGGGGATATACCCCGCGGTATGACCCGACCGAAGATATGACCCGGCTAGGAGTTGATATTTTCATTGGTGACCCGGCAGATTATAAGCCGGCGGAGGCAGTTAAGCATTGTAAAGCCGGCAGACACAGTCATGTAACCCAGCAGACACAGTCATTTAACCCGGTAGACATAGTCATGTAACCCGGCAGACACAGTCATTTAACCCGGCAGACATAGTCATGTAACCCGGAAAACACATTCATGTAACCCGACAGACACATTCATGTAACCCGGATAGTTAAGCAGACAGTCAAGTCAGACAGTTAAGCCGGATAGTTAAGCCAGACAGTTAACAGTTAAGAAGCCCGAAACGTTAAAGAAAGCCCATGGAGAGAAGTCCATAGAGAGAAAACAGAATAGTTAAGTCTTAAGTCTGAGTTGGACTCTACATGTAACCCGCCCCTTCAACATATATAAGGAGGGGCAGGGCACCCCAAGAGAGGGGGGAATAATCATTAAGTCTAGACACAACTAGGAGAGCCGGGGTTACGGCGACTCCCTCATGATGATAATGAGACCTAGCCACAAACATCATGTAGGGTTGTTACCGGATGATGTTTCCGGGGCCCGAAGCTGTCTAAATCTTCGTCTTGCATGCTGCGTCTCTCGATTCCAATCAACCCCTTCAAGCTACCGCATAAATGCATTGGCCTCACGACTAAGTCCTCACACTAGGACATCTGCCGTGACGTTTCCATGACAAAGTCTTTGAATGGTCTAGCCAGTGCAATGTCTCTGGTTCGACCCCTTTATCAAGCAGGTCATTCTCAGCCTTGTCCCACAACGGCCGAGCTTTGAGGTAGCCACTTGACCCCATGCGATGGTGAAGCTCCTTCTTTGCAGCATTTTTCTTGTTTGTCGCTGACATCTTCTTGCTCTACTCTAATGTCTTGTGGGCCACAAATGCGTCCCAATGATATCTTATCTTCTCAAATAGGCCGGTGAATTATGGAGTCTTTTCTTTGTCGACAAACGTTGTTTTCAACTCATTCTTCCACCTCCTGAATAGATTTTCCATCTTCTTAAGAGCATGAGCCTTGACTAATGGCTCTATAGCTGGCTTCTCAGAATCCTCCTCTGGCGGCAGGGTGAAATTTGCCTTCAACGCGGTCCGAAGATCATCTTTCTGCCTATCGTTGACATAAGACACCTCAGGGTCTTCGTTCTTAGGCTTATACCATTGGTGGATGCTGATTGGGATCATGTCCCTAACAAGAACCCCGCACTGAGCAGAAAATGCTTCATTGGTCCGGATGGGTTCAATCGGTTGGCCATCACGCGCGATTGATGTGATCGCGAACCTTTAATCCTGGCGCAACTTCTTCTTCGGGCCTCGTCTCGTTACCGAAGTTTTGCTCGATCCAGAGGGCTAGAAAAGAAGAAAGAAGAGAGTTAATATCTGTACATACCAAAACAATGAATCAATTAGCTATAGTCACCACAGGCTTAATTAATATATATACCTAGCCGGACTCCATTCGGTCACCGGAGCCGTCATCACAGTCTCCTTCTTCCACCGGCATTCGGTCACCGGAGCCATCATAATCATGTCCTTCCTCCTCCATTCTTCGATAACCGTAGCCTGCTTCACCCTCTCCTTCCAGACCATCGGTGTCACTGAGATAGTATGAGACATCACCTCCGGCTGCGATTATGTCCCCCAACACCTGTTCTGCTTCCAAGTCTCGGTGCCCCATAGTTCCTGAAAATATTACAACATGGCAATTATTATACAAAACATGACAGATGGATATATTAGTGGCAAACATAGACCTAGCTAGCTAATCACAACAAGGAATCATATTAGTGGCCTCGACACTTCTCTAGGGTTTGGGGTGGCCTCGGCAATGCTTCTAGGGTTGGGGGTGGCCTCGACGACAACACTCTTTTAACTTGGTAAATTTGGGTGGCCTTGGCAGCGCTTCTAGGGTTTGGGCCGGACCTCCTCTCTCATGATTGTCCAACGTCCAGACTGACAAGGGATTTAACAAAATGGCGCCATTCTGGATGTGCAGAAAATGGTCCATATTTTTCCTGATCTCATCTACCCTTCTATATGTCACGTTTGTCTAGTGTCAAAGGATTCAACAAAACCATGTCTTCATCATTAGGCAAAAGTAACAGACACATGATGGTACGAAGTTCTCCAAAGTTGTTCTAGAATGGAGTACGAATAGGATAATTCTTTTTTTATGAATTTCAGCAAAGGCCTTCCAAATATCGCTATTTGGAAGGTCTTTGCTGAAATTCGTACAAAAAGACGAATTATCCTATCTGGGACTCCGTCTAGAACAAATTTGGAGAGCTTCGTACCATCATGCCCCGGTTACTTCTGGCTAATGATGAAGCAATGGATTTCTTCAATACTTTGAAACAAGGCAACCTGTCGACCCCTCGGCGATCCTCGACCCCTCGAGGACCCTCGACCGCTCGGTGATACACGACCCTCTACCCTAGTTCCCGATCCTCGACCCCCTCATGTCACGTTTATATAGTGTCAAAGGATTCAACAAAACCATGTCTTCATCATTAGGCAAAAGTAACAGGTGCATGATGGTATGAAGCTCTCCAAAGTTATTTTGGAACGGAGTCCCAGATAGGATAATTCACTTTTTGGTACAAAGTTCAGTCACACGTCTCCAACGTATCTATAATTTTTGATTGTTCCATGCTATTATATTATCTGTTTTGGATGTTAATGGGCTTATTTATACACTTTTATATTATTTTTGGGACTAACCTACTAACCCAAGGCCCAGTGCAAATTGCTGTTTTTTGCCTATTCCAGTGTTTCGCAGAAAAGGAATATCAAACGGAATCCAAACAGAATAAAACCTTTAGGAGAGTTATTTTTGGAACAAACATGATCCAGAGGACTTGGAGTGGACGTCAAGCAACCAACAAGGAGGCCACGAGGCAGGGGGCGCGCCCTCCACCCTCGTGGGCCCCTCATGGCTCCACCGACCTACTTCTTCCTCCTATATATGTCTACATACCCCAAAAACATCCAGGAGCACCACGAAACCCTATTTCCATCGCCGCAACCTTTTGGACCCAAGAGATCCCATCTTGGAGCCTTTTCCGGAGCTCCACCGGAGGGGGCATCGATCACGGAGGGCTTCTACATCAACACCATAGCCTCTCCGATGATGTGTGAGTAGTTTACCTCAGACCTTCGGGTCCATAGTTATTAGCTAGATGGCTTCTTCTCTCTCTTTGGATCTCAATACAATGTTCTCCTCGATCTTCTTGGAGATCTATTTGATGTAACTCTTTTTGCGGTGTGTTTGTTGAGATCCGATGAATTGTGGGTTTATGATCAAGTTTATCTATGAACAATATTTGATTCTTCTCTGAAATCTTTTATGTATGATTGGTTATCTTTGCAAGTCTCTTTGAATTATCAGTTTGGTTTGGCCTACTAGATTGATCTTTCTTTCAATGGGAGAAGTGCTTAGCTTTGGGTTCAATCTTGTGGTGTCCTTTCCCAGTGACAGGAGGGGTGATACGTCTCCAACGTATCTATAATTTTTGATTGCTCCATGCTATATTATCTTCTGTTTTGGACATTATTGGGCTTTATTATCCACTTTTATATTATTTTTGGGACGAACCTATTAACCGGAGGCCCATCCCAGAATTGCTGTTTCTTTGCCTATTTTAGGGTTTCGAAGAAAAGGAATATCAAACAGAGTCCAAATGGAATGAAACCTTAGGGAATGTGATTTTTGGAACGAACAAGATCCAGGAGACTTGGACCATACGTCAAGCAACCAACAGGGAGGCCACGAGGTAGGGGGGCGCGCCTACCCCCCCAGGCGCGCCCTCCACCCTCGTGGGCCCCTTGTTGCTCCACCGACGTACTTCTTCCTCCTATATATACCTACGTACTCCCAAACGATCAGATACGGAGCCAAAACCCTAATTCCACCGCCGCAATGTTCTGTATCCATGAGATCCCATCTTGGGGCCTGTTCCGGAGCTGCGCCGGAGGGGGCATCGATCATGGAGGGCTTCTACATCAACACCATAGCCTCTCTGATGAAGTGTGAGTAGTTTACCTCAGACCTTCGGGTCCATAGTTATTAGCTAGATGGCTTCTTCTCTCTTTTTGGATCTCAATACAAAGTTCTCACCCTCTCTTGTGGAGATCTATTCGATGTAATCTTCTTTTGCGGTGTGTTTGTTGAGACCGATGAATTGTGGGTTTATGATCAAGTTTATCTATGAACAATATTTGAATCTTCTCTGAATTCTTTTATGAATGATTGGTTATCTTTGCAAGTCTCTTCGAATTTTCAGTTTGGTTTGGCCTACTAGATTGATCTTTCTTGCAATGGGAGAAGTGCTTAGCTTTGGGTTCAATCTTGCGGTGTCCTTTCCCAGTGACAGTAGGGGCAGCAAGGCACGTATTGTATTGTTGCCATCGAGGATAACAAGATGGGGTTTTCATCATATTGCATGAGTTTATCCCTCTACATCATGTCATCTTGCTTAAAGCGTTACTCTGTTCTCTTGAACTTAATACTCTAGATGCATGCTGGATAGCGGTCGATGTGTGGAGTAATAGTAGTAGATGCAGGCAGGAGTCGGTCTACTTGTCTTGGACGTGATGCCTATATACATGATCATACCTAGATATTCTCATAACTATGCTCAATTCTGTCAATTGCTCAACAGTAATTTGTTCACCCACCGTAAAATACTTATGCTCTTGAGAGAAGCCACTAGTGAAACCTATGGCCCCGGGTCTATCTTCATCATATTAATCTTCCAATACTTAGTTATTTTCATTGCCTTTTATTTTACTTTGCATCTTTATCATAAAAATACCAAAAATATTATCTTATCATATCTATCAGATCTCACTCTCGTAAGTGACCGTGTAGGGATTGACAACCCCTTATCGCGTTGGTTGCGAGGATTTATTTGTTTTGTGTAGGTGCGAGGGACTCGCGCGTAGCCTCCTACTGGATTGATACCTTGGTTCTCAAAAACTGAGGGAAATACTTACGCTACTTTGTTGCACCACCCTTTCCTCTTCAAGGGAAAACCAACGCAAGTGCTCAAGAGGTAGCAAGAAGGATTTCTGGCGCCGTTGCCGGGGAGGTCTACGCAAAAGTCAACATACCAAGTACCCATCACAAACCCTTATCTCCCGCATTACATTATTTGCCATTTGCCTCTCGTTTTCCTCTCCCCCACTTCACCCTTGCCGTTTTATTCGCCCCCTCTCTCTCTATCCTCCCTCTCTTTCTCTATTTGCCTCTTTTTGCCCGTTCCTCGTTTGCTTATGTGTTAGATTTCTTGTTTGTCCCGATGGATCTTCCCCGATTTGGTGATCTTCACCTTAAAAGGTTAGAAGAAATCGAAAGCAACATTAGGAGTTTTATGGTCTTGCAATTTGAGCATAATAGTTTCTTTAGAAACGAGCTTAAGGAACAAAAAAGCTTTATGAGTTATATGAATAAAGAGCTCGATGATATGTCTAAAGAATTTGATGGGTTGAGATCCCAAATTGCTTGTCTTGAGAAGTTAATAGCTGAAGTTTCGGATAAGCAGGCTACCTTAGTTAATAAGATGACCGCTAAGCCAGAAGACCATGATAATAAAGATGAAGATCTAAAATTTATTGATGTGTCCCCTATTAAATCTTTGTTTTGCAATATGAATCTTGATAATGATGGGACTGAATATGATCCACCTTTACCTAGAAGGCGTTCCAAAAATTCGGAGTTTTTAGATCTTGATGCTAAATTTGATAAAAGTGGGATTGAAGAGATCAAAACTCTAGATGTTAATGAACCTACTATTTTGGATTTCAAGGAATTTAATTATGATAATTTCTCTTTGATAGATTGTATTTCCTTGTTGCAATCCGTGCTAAATTCTCCTCATGCTTATAGTCAAAATAAAGCTTTTACCAAACATATCGTTGATGCTTTGATGCAATCTTATGAAGAAAAACTTGAGTTGGAAGTTTCTATCCCTAGAAAACTTTATGATGAGTGGGAACCAACTATTAAAATTAAAATTAAAGATCATGAATGCTATGCTTTGTGTGATTTGGGTGCTAGTGTTTCCACGATTCCAAAGACTTTGTGTGATTTGTTAGGTTTCCGTGATTTTGATGATTGCTCTTTAAACTTGCACCTTGCGGATTCCACTATTAAGAAACCTATGGGAAGAATTAATGATGTTCTTATTGTTGCAAATAGGAATTATGTGCCCGTAGATTTTATTGTTCTTGACATAGATTGCAATCCTTCATGTCCTATTATTCTTGGTAGACCTTTCCTTAGAACGATTGGTGCAATTATTGATATGAAGGAAGGAAATATTAGATTCCAATTTCCGTTAAGGAAAGGCATGGAACACTTTCCTAGAAAGAAAATTAAATTACCTTATGAATCTATTATGAGAGCCACTTATGGATTGCCTACCAAAGATGGCAATACCTAGATCTATCCTTGCTTTTTATGCCTAGCTAGGGGCGTTAAACGATAGCGCTTGTTGGGAGGCAACCCAATTTTATTTTTATTCCTTGCTTTTTGCTCCTGTTTAGTAATAAATAATTTATCTAGCCTCTGTTTTGGTTGTGTTTTTTGTGTTTAATTAGTGTTTGTGCCAAGTAGAACCGTTGGGAAGACTTGGGGAAAGTCTTGTTAATCTTGCTGTAAAAAACAGAAACTTTAGCGCTCACGAGAACTGCTGCCATTTTTATTTGGAAAGTGATATTTAGTTAATTATTTTTTAATATGATTAATAGATAAATTACTCACGTCCAGAAATTTATTTTAGAATTTTTGGGGTTCCAGATCTTGCGCTAGCTACAGATTACTACAGACTGTTCTGTTTTTGACAGATTCTGTTTTTCGTGTGTTGTTTGCTTATTTTGATGAATCTATGGCTAGTAAAATAGTTTATAAACCATAGAGAAGTTGGAATAAAGTAGGTTTAACACCAATATAAATAAATAATGAGTTAATTACAGTACCTTGAAGTGGTCTTTTGTTTTCTTTCGCTAACGGAGCTCACGAGATTTTCTACTTTAAGTTTTGTGTTGTGAAGTTTTCAAGTTTTGGGTAAGGATTTGATGGATTATGGAAAAAGGAGTGGCAAGAGCCTAATCTTGTGGATTCCCATGGAACCCCCAATATAGTCTAAGGAAACCAAAAAGCCAAAGCTTGGGGATGCCCTGGAAGGCATCCCCTCTTTCGTCTACTTCTATCGGTAACTTTACTTGGAGCTATATTTTTATTCACCACATGTTATGTGTTTTGCTTGGAGCGTCTTGTATGATTTGAGTCTTTGCTTTTTAGTTTACCACAATCATCTTTCTGTACACACCTTTTGAGAGAGACACACATGATTCAGAAATTATTAGAATACTCTATGTGCTTCACTTATATCTTTTGAGTTATATAGTTTTGCTCTAGTACTTCACTTATATCTTTTAGAGCACGGTGGTGGATTTGTTTTATAGAAACTATTGACCTCTCATGCTTCACTTAGATTATTTCGAGAGTCTTAAATAGCATGGTAATTTGCTTAAATAATCCTAATATGCTAGGTATACAAGATTAATAAAATTCTCTTATGAGTGTGTTGAATACTATGAGAAGTTTGATACTTGATAATTGTTTTGAGATATGGAGATGGTGATATTAGAGTCATGCTAGTTGAGTAGTTGTGAATTTGATAAATACTTGTGTTAAAGTTTGTGATTCCCGTAGCATGCACGTATGGTGAACCATTATGCAATGAAGTCGGAACATGATTTATTTATTGATTGTCTTCCTTATGAGTGGCGGTCGGGGACGAGTGATGGTCTTTTCCTACCAATCTATCCCCATAGGAGCATGTGCGTAATACTTTGCTTTGATAACTTGTAGATTTTTGCAATAAGTATATGAGTTCTTTATGACTAATGTTGAGTCCATGGATCATACACACTCTCACCCTTCCACCGTTGCTAGCCTCTCTAATACCGCGCACCTTTCGCCAATAGCATACACCCACCATATACCTTCCTCGAAACAGCCACCATACCTACCTATCATGGCATTTCCATAGCCATTCCGAGATATATTTCCATGCAACTTTCCACCGTTCCGTTTACTATGACACGCTCCATCATTGTCATATTGCTTTGCATGATCATGTAGTTGACATTGTATTTGTGGCAAAGCCACCGTTCATAATTCTTTCATACATGTCACTCTTGATTCATTGCATATCCCAGTACACTGCCGGAGGCATTCACATAGAGTCATATTTTGTTCTAAGTATCGAGTTGTAATTCTTGAGTTGTAAGAAACTAAAAGTGTGATGATGATCATTATTAGAGCATTGTCCCAAGTGAGGAAAGGATGATGGAGACTATGATTCCCCCACAAGTCGGGATGAGACTCCGGACGAAAAATAAAATGAAAAAAAAGGAGGCCAAAGAAGCCCAAATAAAAAAAAGAGGCCATAAAAAAAAGAAAGGTCCAGATAAAAAAATGAGAGAAAAAGAGAGAAGGGACAATGCTACTATCCTTTTACCACACTTGTGCTTCAAAGTAGCACCATGATCTTCATGATAGAGAGTCTCCTTTGTTATCACTTTCATATACTAGTGGGAATTTTTCATTATAGAACTTGGCTTGCATATTTCAATGACGGGCTTCCTCAAAATGCCCTAGGTCTTCATGAGCAAGCAAGTTGGATGCACACCCACTTAGTTTCTTTTTGAGCTTTCATATACTTATAGCTCTAGTGCATCCGTTGCATGGCAATCCCTACTCACTCACATTGATATCTATTGATGGGCATCTCCATAGCCCGTTGATACGCCTAGTTGACGTGAGACTATCTTCCCTTTTGTCTTCTCCACAACCACCATTCCATTCCACCTAAAGTGCTATGTCCATGGCTCACGCTCATGTATTGCGTGAAGATTGAAAAAGGTTGAGAATGTCAAAAGTATGAAACAATTGCTTGGCTTGTCATCAGGGTTGTGCATGATTTAAATACTTTGTGTGGTGAAGATAGAGCATAGCCAGACTATATGATTTTGTAGGGATAACTTTCTTTGGCCATGTTATTTTGAGAAGACATAATTGCTTAGTTAGTATGCTTGAAGTATTATTATTTCTATGTCAATATTAAACTTTTGTCTTGAATCTTTCGGATCTGAATATTCATACCACAATTAAGAAGAATTACATTGAAATTATGCCAAGTAGCATTCCACATCAAAAATTCTGTTTTTATCATTTACCTACTCGAGGACGAGTAGGAATTAAGCTTGGGGATGCTTGATACGTCTCCAACGTATCTAGAATTTTTGATTGCTCCATGCTATATTATCTTCTGTTTTGGACATTATTGGGCTTTATTATCCACTTTTATATTATTTTTGGGACTAACCTATTAACCGGAGGCCCAGCCCAGAATTCCTGTTTTTTTGCCTATTTTAGGGTTTCGAAGAAAAGGAATATCAAACGGAGTCCAAACGGAATGAATCCTTCTGGAACGTGATTTTTGGAACGAACAAGATCCAGGAGACTTGGACCCTACGTCAAGCAACCAACAGGGAGGCCACGAGGTAGGGGGCGCGCCTACCCCCCCCAGGCGTGCCCACCCTCGTGGGCCCCCTGTTGCTCCACCGACGTACTTCTTCCTCCTATATATACCTACGTACCCCCAAACGATCAGATACGGAGCCAAAACCCTAATTCCACCACCGCAACTTTTTGTATCCACGAGATCCCATCTTGGGGCCTGTTCCGGAGCTCCGCCAGAGGGGGCATCGATCATGGAGGGCTTCTACATCAACACCATAGCCTCTCCGATGAAGTGTGAGTAGTTTACCTCAGACCTTCGGGTCCATAGTTATTAGCTAGATGGCTTCTTCTCTCTTTTCGGATCTCAATACAAATTTCTCCCCCTCTCTTGTGGAGATCTATTCGATGTAATCTTCTTTTGCGGTGTGTTTGTTGAGACCGATGAATTGTGAGTTTATGATCAAGTTTATCTATGAACAATATTTGAATCTTCTCTAAATTCTTTTATGTATGATTGGTTATCTGTGCAAGTCTCTTCGAATTATCAGTTTGGTATGGCCTACTAGATTGATCTTTCTTGCAATGGGAGAAGTGCTTAGCTTTGGGTTCAATCTTGCGGTGTCCTTTCCCAGTGACAGTAGGGGCAGCAAGGCACGTATTGTATTGTTGCCATCGAGGATAACAAGATGGGGTTTTCATCATATTGCATGAGTTTATCCCTCTACATCATGTCATCTTGCTTAAAGCGTTACTCTGTTCTCTTGAACTTAATACTCTAGATGCATGCTGGATAGCGGTCGATGTGTGGAGTAATAGTAGTAGATGCAGGCAGGAGTTGGTATACTTGTCTTGGACGTGATGCCTATATACATGATCATACCTAGATATTCTCATAACTATGCTCAATTCTGTCAATTGCTCAACAGTAATTTGTTCACCCACCGTAAAATACTTATGCTCTTGAGAGAAGCCACTAGTGAAACCTATGGCCCCCGGGTCTATCTTCATCATATTAATCTTCCAATACTTAGTTATTTTCATTGCCTTTTATTTTACTTTGCATCTTTATCATAAAAATACCAAAATATTATCTTATCATATCTATCAGATCTCACTCTCGTAAGTGACCGTGTAGGGATTGACAACCCCTTATCGCGTTGGTTGCGAGGATTTATTTGTTTTGTGTAGGTGCGAGGGACTGGCGCGTATCCTCCTACTGGATTGATACCTTGGTTCTCAAAAACTGAGGGAAATACTTACGCTACTTTGCTGCACCACCCTTTCCTCTTCAAGGGAAGACCAACGCAAGTGCTCAAGAGGTAGCAAGGGGCAGCAAGGCACGTATTGTATTGTTGCCATCGAGGGTAAAAAGATGGGGTTTATATCATATTGCTTGAGTTTACCCCTCTACATCATGTCATCTTGCCTAATGCGTTACTCTGTTCTTATGAACTTAATACTCTAGATGCATGCTGGATAGTGGTCGATGTGTGGAGTAATAGTAGTAGATGCAGAATTGTTTCGGTCTACTAGTCGCGGACGTGATGCCTATATACATGATCATGCCTAGATATTCTCATAATTATTCACTTTTCTATCAATTGCTCGACAGTAATTCGTTCACCCACCATAATACTTATGCTATCTTGAGAGAAGCCACTAGTGAAACCTATGGCCCCTGGGTCTATCTTTTATCATATAAGTTTCCAATCTATTTTACTTTGCAATCTTTACTTTCAATCTCTATCATAAAAATACCAAAAATATTTATCTTATTATTATTATCTCTATCAGATCTCACTCTCGTAAGTGACCGTGAAGGGATTGACAACCCCTTTATCGCGTTGGTTGCGAGGTTCTTATTTGTTTGTGTAGGTATGAGGGACTTGTGCGTAGTCTCCTACTGGATTGATACCTTGGTTCTCAAAAACCGTGGGAAATACTTACGCTACTTTGCTGCATCACCCTTTCCTCTTCAAGGGAAAACCAACACAGTGCTCAAGAGGTAGCATTCAGCAAGAGCCTTCCGAATATCGTTATTTGGAAGGCCTTTGCTGAAATTTGTACCAAAAGACGAATTATCCTGTCCGGGACTCCGTTCAAGAATAACTTTGGAGAACTTCATACCGTCATGCCCCGGTTACTTCCAGCTAATGATGAAGCCATGGATTTCTTCAATACTTTGACACTAGGCAACCTCTCGACCCCTTGGCGATCCTCGACCCTCGACCCCTCAATGAGCCTCGACCCTCAAACCCTCGACCCCTCGACGACCCTCGACCCTCGAACCCTCGGCGACCCTCGACCCTCTACCCTAGTTCCCGACCTCGCCCCTCGAACCCTCGGAGACCCCCCTCATGTCGAAGTTATCAAGGAGGGGGTATATCGACCCCCCCTCATGTTAAAGTTATCGGGAAGGGGGCATATCGACAATGACATACCCGATAAAAAATAAGAAGAGGAAGAAGAAGAAAAAAAGAGGAGAAGAAGAAAGGAATAGAGGCGAAGATCAAAGAAAAAAAATTAAGAAAAAAAAGAGAAGAAGAAAGGAATAGAGGAGAAGAAGAAAAAATAGAATACTCCTTTTTTTCTTCCTTTTTTCCTCTTCTTCTCCTTCTTCCTCTTCTTATTTTCCTTTTTCCTCTCCTTCTTTTTCTTCTTCTTCTTCTTCTTCTTCTTCTTCTTCTTCTTCTTCTTCTTCTTCTTCTTCTTCTTCTTCTTCTTCTTCTTCTTCTTCTTCTTCTTCTTCTTCTTCCTTCTTCCTCTTTTCTTCCTGAGGGAGTCCTGGATTAGGGGGTGTTCGGATAGCTGAACTATTCCTTCAGCCGGACTCCTGGACTATGAAGATACAAGATTGAAGACTCTGTCCCGTGTCCGGAAGGGACTTTCCTTGGCGTGGAAGGCAAGCTTGGCGATACGGATGTTCAGATCTCCTACCATTGTAACCGACTCTATGTAACCCTAACCCTCTCCGGTGTCTATATAAACCGGAGGGTTCTAGTCCGTAGGACAACATACACATCAACAATCATACCATAGGCTAGCTTCTAGGGTTTAGCCTCTCTGATCTCGTGGTAGATCAACTCTTGTAATACCCATATCATCAATATTAATCAAGCAGGACGTAGGGTTTTACCTCCATCGAGAGGGCCCGAACCTGGGTAAAACTTCGTGTCCCCTGTCTCTTGTTACCATCCGGCCTAGACGCACAGTTCGGGACCCCCTACCCGAGATCCGCCGGTTTTGACACCGACATTGGTGCTTTCATTGAGAGTTCCTCTGTGCCTTCGCCGTCAGGCCCGATGGCTCCTACAATCATCAATGGCGATGCAGTCCAGGGTGAGACCTTCCTCCCCGGACAGATCTTCGTCTTTGGCGGCTTCGCACTGCGGGCCGATTCACTTGGCCATCTAGAGCAGATCGAAAGCTACGCCCCTGGCCGTCAGGTCAGATTCGGAAGTTTAAACTACACGTCCGACATCCGCGGGGACTTGATCTTCGATGGATTCGAACCACTGTCGAGCGCGCCGCACTGTCACGACGAGCATGATCTAGCTCTGCCGCCGAACAGTGCCCTGGAGGCCGCACCCGCATTGGCTCCGACCCTTAGTTTGGAGCCGACCGCGCCGATCGAGGATGGGCGGTTGGACGCCACCTCGGGGGCTGCGATCCCAATGGCGGTTGAGCCAAACACCAGCCCCGTACTCTGCAAGACTCGTGACTCCATGGAGCCAGATTCTTCTCCGGACTCCGAACTCTCCGCGCCCCTGCCGAGCGAATCCGATTGGGCTCCGATCATGGAGTTCACGGCCGCGGACGTCTTTCAGCACTCGCCTTTCAGCGATATCCTGAAATCACTAAAGTCTCTCCCTTTGTCAGGAGAGCCCTGGCCGGACTACGGTCAGCAAAGTTGGGGTACGGACGATGAAGAAATTCAAAACCCACCCACCACCCACTTCGTAGCCACTGTCGACGACTTAACCGACATGCTCGACTTTGACTCCGAAGACATCGACGGTATGGACACCGATGAAGGAGATGATGAAGAACCAGCGCCTATTAGGCCCTAGAAAGCCACCTTATCATATGACATATACATGGTGGACACCCCAAAAGAGGGAGAGGGCGATGGAACAGCGGAGGATGACTCCTCCAAGAAACAGCAAAAGCGCCGGCGTCAGCGGCGCCGCTCAAAATCCCGCCAACACAAAAACGGCGATCAAGCACGGGAGATAATAATACCCCGGAAAGCGCCGAAGAACATCCCCCCGAGCAAGATTTAGCACAGGGGGATGGAGAAACCAGCCCCCATGGGAGAGCGGCTGACAGAGAGGTCGAGGACGATAATTATATGCCTCCCTCCGAAGACGAGGCAAGCCTCGACGACGACGAATTCGTCGTGCCAGAGGATCCCGTCGAACAAGAGCGTTTTCAACGCAGGCTTATGGCCACGGCAAGAAGCCTCAAGAAAAAACAGCAACAGCTTAAAGCTGATCAAGATCGGCTAGTCGATAGATGGACTGAAGTCCTTGCGGCCGAAGAGCATAAACCCGAACGCCCCTCCAAGTGCTACCCAAAGCGCAGGTTGCTACCCCGATTAGAGGAGGAAGCACTCGACGCGGCCGACAGGCCACCTCGTGGCCGCGACAGAGAGGCCTCATGGCCCTCCACCCAAGCCGCACCCCGTACCAAGGCACGGGAATATGCGCCGGACTTACGAACATGTTGGAGGACAAGGCAAGGCAAACAAGATCGATCTACGGATCGCGTGGGCGCCCCACGGCTCGAGACGGTAACCATCACGCCGGCCACAAATTCGGCAGGGCCGAACACAGTAGACAAAGCTCATTGGAGCTACGTCATGATATAGCCCAGTACAGAGGCGCCGCACACCCATTGTGCTTCACAGACGAAATAATGGATCATCAAATCCCCGAGGGTTTCAAACCCGTAAACATCGAATCATATGATGGCTCAACAGATCCCGCGGTATGGATCGAGGATTATCTCCTTCATATCCACATGGCCCGCGGCGATGATTTCCACGCCATCAAATACCTCCCACTCAAGCTTAAAGGACCAGCCCGGCAGTGGCTTAACAGCCTGCCAACAGGGTCAATCAGCTGTTGGGAGGACCTGGAAGCCGCATTCCTCGACAATTTCCAGGGCACTTATGTGCGACCCCCAGACGCTGACGACCTAAGCCACGTAATTCAGCAGCCAGACGAATCGGCCAGGCAATTCTGGACACGGTTCCTAACAAAGAAAAATCAAATACTCGACTGTCCGGACGCAGAGGCCTTAGCAGCCTTCAAGCATAATATCCGTGACGAGTGGCTTGCCCGGCACCTAGGACAGGAGAAGCCGAAATCTATGGCAGCACTCACGGCACTCATGACCCGCTTTTGCGCGGGAGAAGACAGCTGGCTTGCTCGTAGCAACAATATGACCAAGAACCCTGGTCGTTCGGACACCAGGGACATTAGTGGCAGGTCGCGTCGCAACCAGCAGAAGCGCCGCATCAACGGCGACAATGCTAAGGATACGGCAGTTAATGCCGGATTCAGAGGCTCTAAATCCGGTCAGCGGAAAAAGTCATTCAAAAGGAATCCTAGGGGCCCGTCCAGCTTGGACCGAATACTCGACCGCTTGTGCCAAATACATGGCACCCCCGAAAAGCCGGCCAATCACACCAACAGGGACTGTTGGGTGTTCAAGCAGGCAGGCAGATTAAGCGCCGACAATGAAGACAAGGGGTTGCATAGCGATGACGACGAGGAGCCCCGGCCGCCGAACAACAATGGACAGAAGGGTTTTCCCCCACAAGTGCGGACGGTGAACATGATATACGCCACCCACGTCCCCAAGAGGGAGCGGAAGCGCGCGTTAAGGGACGTATACGCGGTAGAGCCAGTCGCCCCAAAGTTCAACCCATGGTCCTCCTGCCCGATCACCTTTGATCGAAGAGACCATCCCACTAGCATCCGTCATGGCGGATTCGCCGCATTGGTTCTCGACCCAATTATTGACGGATTTCATCTCACTAGAGTCCTTATGGACGGCGGCAGTAGCCTGAACCTGCTTTACCAGGATACAGTGCGGAAAATGGGCATAGATCCCTCGAGGATTAAGCCCACCAAAACGACCTTTAAAGGCGTAATACCAGGTGTAGAGGCCAGCTGTACAGGCTCAGTCACACTTGAAGTGGTCTTCGGATCTCCGGATAATTTCCGAAGCGAGGAGTTAATCTTCGACATAGTCCCGTTCCGCAGTGGCTACCATGCACTGCTCGGGCGAACCGCATTCGCCAAGTTCAATGCGGTCCCGCACTACGCATACCTTAAGCTCAAGATGCCAGGCCCTCGAGGAGTAATTACGGTCAATGGAAACACCGAACGCTCCCTCCGAACGGAGGAGCACACGGCGGCCCTTGCAGCGGAAGTACAAAGCAGCCTCTCCAGGCAGTTCTCCAGTCCGGCCATTAAACGTCCGGACACAGTCAAGCGCGCCCGGAGTAACCTACAACAAGACCGCCTGGCACGTTCCGAGCAGGCGTAGCAATGCGGCCCCAACCCCAACCCCCGCAAAAAGGCGACGCCAGTACTTCGCGTACATAACTACGCTCTAGAAATACCATGGGCATAGGGGGAGGGGCACCATCACGGCACACCCAAAACACGGCTTAAACCGCACCAGGGGCTGCCAATTTTTTTTTTACTTTTCTCTTACTTCCAAGACTCTACTCTTCGGAAGGCCTGTTCGGCAGTTCAATTGCCGCACAAACGATGCAAGGACCAGGGAAGCAGACAAGCCATGCCGCATTACGGAAATCCCAGGTGGTCTCTATCACGAGCAGTATACCTGTTTCGCATACTATTCCGCAGCTTGCCCCTGGAGCAGACATGTTAAATAGTCCAACTTTTCGTTTATCGCATTACTTGTATCGTTCTGCTTTGATCGCAGCTATTTTAATGAACAATGCATAGCTTTTGTCTATTTTTTGCATTACCTTTTTTTATATATATGTTCCTTAATGACATGTTGCACCCGTACACTTTGGTACGGCCAAAATACGCCAGGGGCTTCAGTACCCCTCAACATGGTGTGAGAAGTCCGAACACTTTAACAAGTGCGGCACCCCGAACTTATAACATTATATGCATCGGCTCCGAATCATGTCTTGGGTCAATAGTTGGGTTTGCCCGGCTCCTATGTTTTGGTGCCTTACGTTCCGCTATATCGGCTAAGGTAGCACTAGGAGAACCACTGCGATTGTGCCCCGGTTGAGCTGGGTCGAGCACCTCAGTGGAGAAAGCTAAAACTGACCGTCATGATGAGGCGAGAGCTGGTCGCTGTTCGAGAGGTCTTTTCGAGTCCTTAAAGACTTATGCCGCTTAGGGCGAGGAGTCGGCTCTGTCCGGCCAAGGCGTGGATAGCGCCCCGAACTCGGTCTTCCGAATACTAGGGGCTTCGCCGAAATTTAAAATTATAGAATTCTATGGCTAAGTGAGAGTGTTCACGCATTATAGTCCGATTGCCTCGTTCGTTGGGCTGAGCGCCTCCCTCGAAGGACCCAAATATGGGAAAAAGAGCGCCCAGGTTTATCCCCGAACACCCCAGCACTAGCGGCAAGGGGGCAGAAGCCGACGACTCGCCATCTCTCAGTATTGATAAACAGCCGCACAGAAGGTAATATTTTAAATTCAAGCAGCATTGCTTAGCGCATATGAACAAGTTTTCAGCGCACAGGATAACACGAGCGGGTTTTACTCAAAAAATACATCCTTGGTACATTCATCCGCAACAAGGCGGGCACCCTTCAGAACATCCTTATAATAATTCTCGGGCTTGCGATGCTCTTTCCCCGGCGGTGGCCCGTCCTTCACAAGCTTCTCCGCATCCAGCTTGCCCCAGTGCACCTTAGCACGGGCAAGGGCCCTACGGGCACCTTCAATGCAGACGGAGCGCTTGATGTCTTCAAGCCTCGGACAGGCCTCCACCAGCCGCCGCACCAGCCCGAAATAGCTCCCAGGCAGAGCCTCTCCAGGCCACAGCCGAACTAGGAGGCCCTTCATGGCCTGTTCGGCCGCCTTGTGGAGCTCGACCAGTTGCTTCAGCTGGTCGCTCAGGGGCACGGGGTGTCCGGCCTCAGCGTACTGAGACCAGAACACCTTCTCCGTCGAGCTGCCCTCCTCGGCTCGATAGAATGCGGCGGCATCGGATACACTCCGGGGAAGATCTGCGAACGCTCCTGGAGAGCTCCGGATTCGGGTAAGTAACAGGTAACTCACGTTTATGTGTTTGCTTTGCATAAAGAATGCCTTACCCGCCGCAATCTTCTTCGCCTCATCCAACTCCTGGAGGGTCTTCTGGGATTCGGCCTTGGCAGATTTGGCATTTTCAATAGCCACCGCAAGCTCGGACGCTTGCGTCTTCGAGTCACGCTCCAAACTCTCATGTTTTTCCATGAGAGCCTGAAGCTCTTGCCGCACCTTGCCAACCTCGGCCTCATACTTCGCCCGCTCGGTGCGCTCCAAGGCCGAATTCTTCTCGGCCTCGTCCAGCGCTTGCTTAAGGGTCACCACCTCAGACGTGGCCCCTACAATAGCCATGTTAATCCTGTCATTTTTGCAATTGCACCTTTTTATATATATACTTTCAACAAGGTATTTCTTACCTTCATTGTCCTCGAGCTGCTTCTTGGCACGCTCGAGCTCTTGCTCGGACTTCTCGAGGCTCTGCTTCAGCACGTCCACTTCCGCAGTCAGTGCGGCGGACGCTAGCAGAGAAGCCTGCATACGCATATTGACTCCTTTTGTTAGACTCCTGCGAATTCTTTGATCCTCTATTCGGCTTTTCTTCCCGAACGCCCAACAGAGCATCAGGGGCTACTGTCTATGCGGTACTATTATTTAACATTCTTTACTTACCTCAAAGCCTGTTAAAAGGCTTGTACAAGCTTCAGTCAGTCCGCTTTTGGCGGACTGAACCTTCTGGATCACCGCACTCATAATAGTGCGGTGCCCCTCGTCGATGGAGGCACCTTGGAGCGCCTCCAACATATTGTTCGGTGCCTCCAGTTGGACGGAGGTCACCGGCACGGTAGGCTTGCTCCTCTTGGAAGGAGGTCGCCCGCCGGACTCTGGAACCTTTGAAGATTCCGGAGCTGTGTCCGGCCTTAAGCCGGACTTGGAGCCCTAGGGGGTTTCCTCCCCTTTACTCCTGGAGTCCGGGAGGTCGCCTTGCGGCGCCTCCAGGACCACCTCCTCCCTGCTTGGAACCTGTTGGGACAACACTTCGGTGTTGCCCGTAGGGCGGGGGGAGGAAGCCGTCGGAAGCGAGTTCACCTCCGACGAGTCCAGTGAGCCACTTGACGACGCGTCGAGCCGGTCTTTGGGTGGGCTGCATAAACATATTTGACATAAGGGAAAGTTGTGCAAAAACGAATACTATGAATTACTCCGGTATCCGGACACTTACGATTTCGCCAGGGGCTTGGCCCTGGGCTGCCACTCCTCTTCGTCATCGTCGGCGTCGGTGGAGCAGTCAGGAGGAAGGGTTTTCCCCTTCTTGGACCCTCTGGCCTCCTCAGAGAGGGCGGCCTTCCTTTTCTTCTCTCCTCCTGCTGGAGGGGGAGAGGTCTCTTCTTCTTCCTCCTCGTCTTCACGAGAGGAAGGCGCTTCGGGACCGTCGGATGACGAATCCGACACCTCCTGGCGCCGGGCACTCTTTCGAGTCCCCGTGGCCCTTTTCGTGGCCTTCTTCTCCGGCACCACATAGGGCGCCGGAACCAGCAGCTTCGCCAAGCGAGCGTCCGCTGGGCCTTCGGGCAGAGGAGCCGGACAGTTGATCTGTCCGGACGTCACCACCCAATCCTATCAAAGATAAGGGAACTCAGATCCCGCATAGAGTCAAACTATGAAAAACTGATACCCTGTAAAAGGACAAAAACAGCTTACCGCATGAGCGTGATGCTGAGTACTGAATCCGCGATCCTCGGCAGCGGATGCGGGAGCCTCGGCTCCCTTGAAAAGCATCCTCCAGGCATCTTCGTACGTCGTGTCAAAGAGCCTGTTTAGAGTTTGATGCTGCGCCGGGTCGAACTCCCACAGGTTGAAGGCCCGTCGTTGACACGGGAGGATCAGGCGGATGAGCATAACCTGGACTACGTTGACAAGCTTGAGCTTCTTGTCCACCAGGGTTTGGATGCATGTTTGGAGTCCGGTCAGCTCTCCTTTTTACCCCACGACAGGCCGGTCTCCTTCCAGGAGGTGAGCCGCGTAGGGGGTCCGGACCGAAACTCGGGGGCTGCGACCCATTCGGGGTCGCACGGCTCGGTGATGTAAAACCACCCCGATTGCCACCCCTTCAGGGTCTCCACAAAGGAGCCCTCGAGCCACAGGAAGTTGGCCATCTTGCCAACCATGGCACCGCCGCACTCCGCCTGGCTGCCGTGCACCACCTTCGGCTTGACGTTGAAGGTCTTTAGCCATATACCGAAATGGGGGCGGATGCGGAGGAAAGCCTCGCACACGACGATAAACGCCGAGATGTTGAGGACGAAGTTCGGGGCCAGATCGTGGAAATCCAGGCCGTAGTAGAACATGAGCCCCCGGACAAATGGATGCAGAGGGAAGCCTAGTCCACGGAGGAAATGGGGAGAAATACCACCCTCTCATGGGGCCTAGGAGTGGGGATGAGCTGCCCCTTTTCGGGGAGCCGGTGCGCGATGTCGCTGGCCAGATATCCGGCCTTCCTCAGCTTTTTTATGTGTCCCTCCGTGACGGAGGAAACCATCCACTTGCCTCCCGCTCCGGACATGACTGGAGAAGGTCGAGGTGGTAGTGCGGACTTGGGCGCTGGAGCTCGAGTGCGCAAGAATGGATAGGCAGAGGAGGAAGAAGGCGTGGGTGAAAAGGTGGATCCTTATCCCCTTATATGGGTGGACGCGGTTATGTGTCCCCACCAGCCTGGTAAAACTTGCTTATCTCCAAGCGCCGTAATCAAAGGCGCGGTTGGGTTACCCACGCCCGTATTGATGAGAATCCCTAAATGAGGGGACACGATCTCTGCTTCAACAAGACGTGCCAAGGAAACCACCTCGCACAACGCGCTGAGGTGGGATAATTAAATGGATAAAGGCTTGGCCGTGGCGTGTCGCACCACGGAATACGTCAGCAGATTAGATTTGTGTTAATATTATTATTCTCTCTATGGCAATATGTGGAAACTTATTTTGCAGAGCCGGACACTATCTTTGTGTTCAAAATCTTCTATGAAGTACTTGGAGGAGGAACCCGCCTTGCAATGCCGAAGACAATTTGCGCGCCGGACTCGTCGTCATTGAAGCCTGGTTCAGGGGTTACTGAGGGAGTCCTGGATTAGGGGGTGTTCGGATAGCCGAACTATGCCTTCAGCCGGACTCCTGGACTATGAAGATACAAGATTGAAGATTCCATCCCGTGTCCAGAAGGGACTTTCCTTGGCGTGGAAGGCAAGCTTGGCGATACGGATGTTCAGATCTCCTACCATTGTAGCCGACTCTATGTAACCAAAACCCTCTCCGGTGTCTATATAAACCGGAGGGTTCTAGTCCGTAGGACAACATACACATCAACAATCATACCATAGGCTAGCTTCTAGGGTTTAGCCTCTCTGATCTCGTGGTAGATCAACTCTTGTAATACCCATATCATCAATATTAATCAAGCAGGACGTAAGGTTTTACCTCCATCGAGAGGGCCCGAACCTGGGTAAAACTTTGTGTCCCTTGTCTCCTGTTACCATCCGGCCTAGACGCACAGTTCGGGACCCCCTACCCGAGATCTGCCGGTTTTGACACCGACACTTCCTTTTCCTTATTTTACCTTTTCCTCTACACTAACCTAAAATGCATTAACCTAAGATCGATATCTACTAACAACCTAAATAAAAAAATTAATACATATATGGAAAAAATCATATGAAAAAAATCATATGCACAAAAAACATCATATGAACAAAAAAACATCATAGAAGGCAGCCGGACAGTAGCGTGGGGCGGCACGGCGACGGCATCAGGGAAGGGGTGGCGCGGGGCGGCGACGGCGTGGGGCGGTGACGGCGTCGGGGCGGCGCGGTGTCGGTGTCGGGGCAGGGGCGACACGCGGTGATGGCGGGGTAGAGGGGCAGCCGGGCAGCGTCGTCGGAGGGATCGAAGAACTAAAACAAAAATTTCACAAGTGCTGTTTATATAAACGAAGCATTGGTCCCGGTTTGTGGCATCAACCGGGACCAATACCCCCCTTTAGTCCTGGTTGGTGCCACCAACCAGGACCAAAGGTCTCTTTTCAGCAGCCCAAAGGGCGGGAAGCAGAGGCCTTTGGTCCCGGTTGATGGCACCAACCGGGACTGAAGGGGGGCATTGGTCCCGGTTGGTGCCACGAACTGGGACCAAAGGTGGGCATTGGTCCTGGTTCGAGCCACCTACCGGGACGAATAGCCTGTGCCTCACATAGCCGCGGCGGATGTTTAGTCCCACTTCGCTAGCTGAGGGGCTTGCGCACCAATTTATAAGCGCGGCCGTGCCTCCCCTTTCGAACTCCTCTGAACTGCAGGCCTACGGGCCTAATATGACACTTCTAAGCCTGTGGGCCTACTGGGCCCGCCGTGGGCCTGCATCCTGGCCCAACATACTAGTTGGGTTTCTAGTCGTATGCAGGCCGTGGTGGCCCTGTAGGCGGCATTTTTTTGTTTTCTTTGTTGCTTTATTTATTTTATTTTGTTTGTACTTACAAAAAATACTTATTGTTGCTATTTTTATTTATTTTATTAAAGTTTATTTATTTTTCTTTATTAAAGTTTATTTTATTTTATTTTGTTTCTACTTATTTATTTTATTAAACTTTATTTTATTTTATTTTATCTTATTTTGTTTCTACTTATTTATTAAAGTTTATTTTGTTTCTACTTATTTATTTTATTTTTTGCTTATTTTATTTTTTATGAAAATTCTTTTTGCTTATAATGTTTTGAACATAAAATACTTTGATAATTTTAGTTGCATAAATTTTATATAATTTTAGTTTCAATAATACTAGAGGTTTATAAAAGCTTTTTTAGTTGATTCCTTTTGCTATTAGGGTTTCATTAAAGTTTTCTAGTTCATTCTTTTTTCTATTAGAGTTTCATTAAAGTTTTCTAGTTCATTCTTTTAGTTTATTATTTTTACTATTAGAGTTTCATAAAAGTTTTCCAGATCATTCTTTTTTTATATTAGTTCATTCTTTTAGTTAAATGACCCTAAAATTGAAAAGCACTTCAGATGAACTCTGAAGAGGTTTAAAATTGGCATGGTATCATCATTTCATCCACATAGCATGTGCTAAAAAGTTGAGAGGGTTACGGCAAAAACTGGATGCACTTCGTGTACAAAATGGACAATCTCTTTCGAAGTATCAGGGTTTCGAACGAAAACTCATATGTTACAAAGGGATTTCTTTTTTGAACTTATTTAAACTCCAGACTTTGTGTGTGTTCAAAATGCACCATTCAAAGCCACATCATCAATTTTCAACCCTTTCTGACTTCATTTGTTATTTTTCATGCATTTGCTGTTTTTTGAGCTAGTTGACCCTGAAAATGAAAGGCACTACAAATGAACTCTGAAAAGGTTGAAAGTTGGCATGGTATCATTATTTCACCCAAATAGCATGTGCTAAAAAGTTGAGAGGGTTACGGCAAAAACTGGATGCACTTCGTGTACAAAACGGACAATCTCTTTTGAAGTATCAGGGTTTCATACGAAAACTCGTCTATTACAAAGGGATTTCATTTTTTAAACTTATTTGAACTCCAGACTTTTTGTGTGTTCAAAGTGCACTATTCAAAGCCACATCATTAATTTTCAACCCTTTCTAACTTCATTTGTTATTTTTCATGCATTTACTGATTTTTTGAGCTATATGACCCTGAAAATGAAAAGCACTACAAATGAACTCTGGAAAGGTTGAAAGTTGGCATGGTATCATCATTTCACCCAAATAGCATGTTCTAAAAAGTTGAGAGGGTAACGGCAAAACTGGATGCACTTCATGTACAAAACGGACAATCTCTTTTGATGTATCAGGGTTTCATACAAAAACCCGTCTGTTACATGGATATTCTGGATCAAAGGCATGATTATAATAGTTGTGGAGAGAAAGTATTCACTTTTTCTTTGCTTGTGTCCTTTGCTTATTGCGCTGTAACCATGGATAATCTTCATCGTTTATCAGGGTGCTTGGGTCAGCCTTGACTTCGAAGGGAGGAATTTCATGAAACTTTTCATAATATTCGGACATGTTTGTCTTGCCCTCCACTCCCACGATGTCTCTTTTTACTGAAAGAACTATGTGGCGCTTTGGCTCATCGTATGATGTGTTCAATTCCTTATCTTTTCTTGTTCTCGGTTTGGTAGACATGTCCTTCACATAGAAAACCTGCGCCACATCATTGGCTAGGATGAATGGTTCGCCTGTGTACCCAAGATTGTTCAGATCCACTGTTGTCATTCCATACTATGGGTCTACCTATACCCCGCCTCCTAATAGATTTACCATTTGCACTTAAACAAAGGGACCTTAAAATCATGTCCGTAGTCAAGTTCCCATATGTCCACTATGTGACCATAATATGTGCCCTTTCCCCTCTTGGTTGCTACGTCAAAGCAGACACTGCTGTTTTGGTTGGTGCTCTTTTGATCTTGGGCGATCGTGTAAAATGTATTCCCATTTATCTCATATCCTTTGTAAGTCAATATAGTCGAAGATGGTCCCCTGGACAACGAGTACAGCTCATCAAAAACAATGTTGTCACATATGAGACATGTTTTCAACCAACTGCTAAATGTCCTGATGTGTTCACATGTAATCCAGTCGTCACACTGCTCTGGGTGTTTGGAGCGCATAATGTTCTTGTGTTCATCGACATACGGGGTCACCAAGGTAGAGTTCTGTAGAACTATGTAGTGTGCTTGAGACCAAGAATGCCCATAATCAGAGGGGTATTAATATGCATAATGGATCTGAACATATGATCTTCCACCAAGTAAACCAACTAGCATCAACTACAAGGAGTAATCAACACTACTAGCAACCCACAGGTACCAATCTGAGGTTTGTATACAAAGATTGGATACAAGAGATGAAATTGGGTTTGAGATGAGATGGTGCTAGTGAAGATGTTGATGGAGATTGACCCCCTCCCGTTGAGAGGATCGTTGGTGATGACGATGGTGATGATTTCCCCCTCCCGGAGGGAAGTTTCCCCCGCAGAACAGCTCCGCCGGAGCCCTAGATTGGTTCCGCCTCATGGCGGTGGAGTTTCATCCCATGAGATAGCTTATGATTTTTTCCTCGACGAAAGACTCCATATAGCCAAAGATGGGCATCAGAGGGCCACCAGGGAACCCACGAGGCAGGGGGGCACGTCCAGGGGTAGGGCGCGCCCCCCACACTCGCGGACGGTGGGTGGCCCCCCTCTGGTACTTCTTTCACCCAATATTTTTTATATATTCTGAAAATAATTCCCGTGGAGTTTCAGGACTTTTGGAGATGTGTAGAATAGGTCTCTAATATTTGCTCCTTTTCCAACCTAGAATTCCAGCTGCCGACATTCCCCCTGTTCATGTAAACCTTGTAAAATAAGAGAGAAAAGGCATAAGTATTATGACATAATGTGTAATAATAGCCCATAATGCAATAAATATTGATATAAAAGCATGATGCAAAACGGACGTATCAACTCCCCCAAGCTTAGACCTTGCTTGTCCTCAAGCGAGAGCCGAAATCAAAAAATATGTCCACATGTTTAGAGATAAAGGTGTCGATAAAATAAAATACGGACATGAGGGCATCATGATCATTCTTAGAACAACAACACACACACACATATATATATTGTCATATGATCTCTTATGCTAAAGTAACAATTCATTCACATACTCAAGTATGAATCAAAAACTTCATTGAAAACCAACAAACTATAATCTCAGTCATTGAAGCAATTGCAATTTATCATAACATAGGAAAGAGTCAATATAAGAGCTTCTCAGCAAGTCCACATACTCAACCATCATTTAGTCTTTCACAATTGCTAACACTCACGCGATATTTATGGTTATGAAGTTTTAATCAGACACAGAGAAAGATAGGGGCTTATAGTTTTGCCTCCCAACTTTTTACCTCAAGGGTAATGTCAACAATAATAGTTCATGAAAACTCACATCCAATTAGCCATATATATCAGGATCTTTCCAACACATTGTGCTTGCCAAAGGATAAAATGTAAAAAGGAAAAGGTGAAGATCACTGTGACTCTTATATGAAGTAACAGACAAGAATAAAAGATAGGCCCTTCGCAGAGGGAAGCAGAGGTTGGCATGTGCTTTTATGGTTGGATGCACAAAATCTTAATGCAAAAGAACGTCACTTTATATTGCCACTTGTGATATGGACCTTTATTATGCAGTCCGTCGCTTTTATTTCTTCCACATCACAAGATCGTATAAAGATTATTTTCTCCACACTAATAAATCATACATATTTAGAGAGCAATTTTTATTACTTGCAGCGATGACAACTTACTTGAAGGATCTTACTCAATCCATAGGTAGATATGGTGGAATCTCATGGCAAAACTGGGTTTAAGGATATTTGGAAGCACAAGTAGTATCTATACTTGATGCAAATAAATTGGCTAGCATGAGAGGGAAAGGCAAGCTCAACATTTTGGATGATCCATGACAATTTAATTTATCTCAGATGTAAGAAAACATAACCCATTACATTGTCTTCCTTGTCCAACATCAACTCTTTAGCATGTCATATTTTAATGAGTGCTCACAATCTTAAAAGATGTCCAAGATAGTATATTTATATGTGAAAACCTCTCTTTCTTTATTACTTCCTATTAATTGCAACGATGACCAAAACTATGTTTGTCAGCTCTCAACAATTTTTATTCATCATACTGTTTATATGTGAAGTCATTACTCTCCATAAGATCCATATGATCTCTTTATTTCTTTTTATTTCTTCTCTTTTATTCTATCCCCTCAAGATCATAGCAAAATAATCAAGCCCTTGACTCAGCACTAATATTTATTGTATATAGCTCACGGACTCGATTAGATAGAAGGATCATAAAGCAAAACTAAAAACTAGACCATACCAAAACTTTATTCTACTAGATCAAGATATTACCAAAGGGACCGAACTAAGAAAAACGGTAAAGATAAAAGTGATGGTGATACGATACCGGGGCACTCCCCCAAGCTTGGAAGTTGCCAAGGGGGAGTGCCCATACCCATGTGTTTATGTTTCCTTCCTCGGAGGTGGTGGTGATGGAGTTGTTGATGACGTGTGCTTCTTCCTTAATTTGTGCTTGAGGATAGAATTTTGCTCCCTTAGGTCCTCGATCTCCTGCTCAAGGCTTAATACCTTTTTGCATAGTTCTTGTTTGTTCTCCTGCAAGAGACGAAAAGGGATAAACTCGATCTTAGGTTTCTTTGCTCTATTGGGGAGGCTTGACTTTTTGAACTCCACATGCATGTCCCCACGTCGAGGTAATGGGACTTCATCTTCATCTGAGCTCGTCTCCTCTGTTCCCTTAGGATCATAGTCTTCTTCTTCCTCCATGGTCCAACCACAATGCTCCAAGTCCCCGTAGACCTTATGATATGCAAGGTAATCTGCCACATAGCTTTCTCCCTCCAAATCTTGGGATGCCATAATGCTCTAATCTGCAGCAAAAACAGCTCGAAACAAAGACAGAGGTTATTTGCGTGATACAGTGGTCAAAACCTTCGGGAGATTATATAGTGAATTTTTACCGACCAAAAGAAGTATCGTGCAAGAAAACAGAGTCCGGAGAGCACATGAGGTGCCCACGAGGCAGGGGGGCACGCCTAGGGGGTAGGGCGCGCTGTCCACCCTCGTGGAAGCCTCGTGTCCTTCCCGGACTACTTCTTATTTTCCTATTTTCTTAAACATTCCAAAACGGAGAAAATTTGCCATTAGAACTGTTTTGGAGTCAGTTTACTTACTGTACCATGTACCTATTCCTTTTCGGGGTCTGAAACATTTTGGAAAGTGTCCCTTATGTATTCCTCCGGGGTTACGGTTTCAATAACGTTAGTTTCAGCATTTATGGGATTACCTGAGATATAATGTTTGATTCTTTGACCGTTCACTGATGAAGCTATGTACCTAGGGTAGGGTCATAGGACTGACCTAGACACCCTCTCCTAGGACATGACCCTAAAACCAGAAGCATTCGAGAGATAGCATAATCCACTCGACCTTAAAGCATTCCACTCGGAAGACTCGAAGTCACTCGACTGCGACAACTACCACTCGATAGACAGAAGATCTAAAGTCACTCTGCACGACAACGGTCGGACATTTACTTCATAGACTTAATAGACATTTATGTCACTTTATTGCTAGCGTTACGAGTAACACCCCCTCTTGATGTACCTTAAAACCCTTGTAACGTGGGCTGGCTGGGGTCTAGGCGCACTCTATATAAGCCACCCCCTCCACTGGCACAAGGGTTCGCACCCCCTGTAAACACACACATACATAATCCAGTCGACCGCCTCCGGGCACCGAGACGTAGGGCTGTTACTTCCTCCGCGAAGGGCCTGAACTCGTAAAACTCGTGTGTACAACTTCGCCATAGCTAGGATCTTGCCTCGTCATACCTACCCCCCATTCTACTGTCAGTCTTAGATCCACGACAGTGGGCGCCCACCTTGGGGCAGGTGTCTTAGCGACTTTTTGGTGGAGTTGCGATTTTTTCTGATTCTCATCATCATGGTTTCCGCCAGCGGACTAGTTGAGGGCCGCAAGATCCGTCTCGGCGTGCTCGTTTTCATTGCCGACGACTCTGCTTGGCTTCAGGAAGCTCCGATCGACGTCGATGCGCTCCCCGTCCGTGGGGTGACGCACTTTCGCGTGTGCGTCCGCGGCGTCCTTCTCCGGCAACCGTCGACCCAGTATCAGTCGGTTCCTATGGTGTCCTCGTCCCCTGCTGTTCGCCGGCACAAGCATTTTGTTCGGTCGTGGCTCCAGCGGTGGGTGAGACACGCGGTGGCCCGCCAATCGACCACCTCACAAGTCGCGGCAATCGAGCCCGACGAAACCCTCTACGGCCTGTTCGACTGGCTCCGTCGAGACCGCATCCGAGTGCGACAGCAGCGATCCCGCGGCGGAAGTCTTGATGGTTAACGAATGACCCAGTCCTCCTGGCTTCCCCCGCAATGATGTTGGTGATGGTGGCGGCGATCCGTCGCACGTTCATGAAGAATACCGCCCCGAGCCCCTTTCTTCACAGCGGAGGGAAGAGCTTCGCCGCCGCAATATGGATGCACTTCACACTCCTATCGTTGGAGAAACCCCGAGGCCCGGGCCTTGGAGGAAGCGCGCCTGGCCAACTTGGCTGAGCGCACTCGACTGGAGAACCTGCAGCATGCACTCGACGAGCATGCTCAGCAGCGGATCCCTGAATCCAGTCGACGGTAGCTTTTTCCGCCTCAAACTCAGGTATACCGCACTCCGATTCAAAATCTCACAGCTGCAGCCCGAATAGCAGAGTCAATCCAGCCTTCCCAGTCGGAGGCCGGCAGACGTTTGATGCAGATCCGGGCCTTGCTCCGAGCAGCTGGAGAGCAGAACACAACAATGTCTCAGTCGCGGAATAGGATTCATAGCAGGTCTGTGATGGCAGATACAGTACAGTCGGCCCACAGCCCAAGATTGCCCCCGCGGTGTGAAGGACGTGGGCACAGGCAAGACCAGTACAGAAACCATGAGAAATATGATCACCGCCTCGGCCATGATGATCGTCATCGAGTGCCCACACCTCCTCCGAGGAGTGGGTCATATGTGCCTAGGAGGCATGATGACAGACGCCCTCACAGCGGCGAGCGAAGAATACCAGTCGACCCAAGGGAGCCAGGCTTTGACGCGAGATCTATTCTCATTCAAGGTCTGGTCGACAAGAACAGAGCACACAGAGAAGGCCATGACAGAGATTATCCGACTGGCGGCAGAGTGCACATTTCAGGCCCCGAGTGTTTCAGCAGAGCTATTAGGGCCGCAGTGATTCCTCCCAATTTTAGGTTGGCGACTGGAGTCAGCAAGTTTACGGGTGATTCTAAGCCCGACACTTGGCTTGAGGACTACCAAGTAGCTGTACAGATTGGTGGTGGCAATGATGAAGTCGCCATGAAGCACCTTCCTCTGATGTTGGAAGGCTCGACCAGAGCATGGCTGAACCAGTTAGCACCTGGCAGTATATTCAGTTGGGAGGAACTAGCCCGAGTGTTTGTTAGGACTTTTGAAGGTACTTGCAAGCGACCAATGGGGTTGACTGAGTTGTAGCATTGTGTGCAAAAACCAAATGAAACCCTGAGAGACTATATCCAGAGATGGATCACGTTACACCATACAGTGGAGAATGTGTCAGATCACCAAGTAGTTTGTGCCTTCAAAGAAGGCGTTAAGTACCGGGAGTTGAATCTGAAATTCGGTCGGACAGGAGATATGTCCCTGACTCGGATGATGGAGATTGCCACCAAATATGCTAACGGCGAAGAAGAAGACCGACTCCGGAGTGGCAAGCACAAAACAGTCGCCCAGGACACCGGTGGAGGTACTTCCAAACGGAAACAAAAGCGTAAGGCCGAGCCAACTGCTCCTAGCGAGGCTTTAGTTGTGGCTCAAGGAAAGTTCAAGGGGAAGCCCAAAGGGCCCTGGAACCCCAAGAAAGTGAAAGATCAAGATGGAAATGATGTGTTGGATTTACCGTGCCACATTCACACCAAGAAAGATGAAGAGGGTAATCTGATTTATCCTAAGCACACCACTCGGCAGTGTCAACTCCTGATCCAGCAGTTCTGAGAGAAACAACCCAAGGAGAAGGAAAAAGAGTCGGACAAGGGTGAGGACAAGGAAGAGGATGATGATGGTTTTCCCAACGTCAATTCCACTATGATGATTTTTGCTGATGTTGAGAGCAAAAGTCGATTAAAAGTTATCAATAGAGAAGTGAACATGGTTGCTCTGGCAACACCATGTTATTTGAAGTGGTCCTAGACTGCCATCACGTTCGACCAGTCTGACCATCCAACACGTATAGCCACCCCTGGGAGGCAAGTGTTGGTGGTCGACCCGTTGTTGAAGGCACTCGACTGACTAAAGTGCTGATGGATGGTGGTAGCGGCCTGAATATCCTTTATGCTGAAACCTTGAAGGGAATGGGGATTCCTATGTCCAAGCTCAGTGAAAGTAATATGAGTTTCCATGGCGTTATACCTGGCAAGAAGGCTGAATCACTCGGCCAGATCACCCTGGATGTAGTTTTCGGTGATTCCAAGAATTACCTCAAGGAAAAGTTGACATTTGAAGTAGTGGATTTCCAGAGTGCTTATCATGCTATTCTGGGTAGGCTTGCCTATGCACGTTTCATGGCTCGACCGTGTTACGTGTACCTCAAATTGAAAATACCTAGTCCCAGAGGAGTGATCACTATCACTGGCAATCGGCAGAAGGCAGAAGAGTGCTTCCAGAAGGGCTCAAAAATCACCGATGCACAAATGGCAGCTGTCAAAATGCAAGAATACCAGAAAAATGCAGATCCAAGTGATTTGCTGCGCTCCAAGAAGCCTGCCACAGATTCTGCATTTCAGTCGTCCGGTGAAACCAAGCCGATTCATATTCACCCGACCGATCCTAATGCTGCTCCTACTCATATCTCAATCTCGCTCAACAACAAATAGGAAGAAGTGCTCATCCAGTTCCTCCATGAGAACTGGGACATCTTTGCATAGAAATCTTCTGACATGCCGGGTGTACCCAGGGGACTGGCTGAGCATCGTTTGCGAGTCGACCCAAAAGTAAAACCAGTCAAGAAACATCTTCGACGGTCCGCCGTACAGAAGAGAAAAGCAATTGGTGAGGAAGTGACTCGGCTCCTGGCAGCTGAGTTCATCCGAGAGATTTACCACTTCGAGTGGCTCGCCAATGTTGT
The DNA here is from genome assembly GCF_018294505.1 of Triticum aestivum. Taxonomy (NCBI): domain Eukaryota; kingdom Viridiplantae; phylum Streptophyta; class Magnoliopsida; order Poales; family Poaceae; genus Triticum; species Triticum aestivum. The sequence continues at coordinate 551,782,018 of NC_057806.1, forward strand.
TATGCTCCCCAAGAAGGACAACTCACTTCACATGTGCATTGACTTCAAGCATATCAATTGGGCCCGCTCAAAAGATCATTTTCCTCTCCCCCGCATTGACCAGATTGTCAACTCGACTGCGGGGTGTGAGGGTTTGTCTTTTCTAGACGCCTATTCCGGGTATCATCAGATCCGACTATATGGACCCGATGAGATAAAAACAGCTTTCATCACACCATTCGGGTGTTTTTGTTATGTCACCATGCCGTTCGGTCTCAAGAACGCTGGAGCTACATTCATGAGGATGATTCAGAAGTGTTTGCTCACTCAAATCAGTCAAAATGTGGAAGCATACATGGATGCCATTGTGGTCAAGTCACGTAAAGGTTCCGACCTACTGACTGACCTTGCTGAAACCTTTGCCAACCTGAGAAGATATGATATCAAGCTTAACCCATCAAAGTGCACATTTGGAGTTCCTGGCGGAAAGTTACTTGGCTTCCTTGTTTCCGAACGAGGGAGCGATGCGAACCCAGAGAAAGTTGGTGCCTGTCGGTGTCAAAACCGGTGGATCTCGGGTAGGGGGTCCCGAACTATGCGTCTAAGGCGGATGGTAACAAGAGGCAGGGAACATGATGTTTTACCCAGGTTCGGGCCCTCTTGATGGAGGTAAAACCCTACGTCCTGCCTGATTTATTCTTGATGATATGAGTATTACAAGAGTTGATCTACCACGAGATTAGAGAGGCTAAACCCTAGAAGCTAGCCTATGGTATGATTGTATGTTGTCCTACGGACTAAAACCCTCCGGTTTATATAGACACCGGAGGGGGCTAGGGTTACACAAAGTCGGTTACAAAGGAGGAGATATACATATCCGTATTGCCTAAGCTTGCCTTCCACGCCAAGTAAAGTCCCATCCGGACACGAGACAAAGTCTTCAATCTTGTATCTTAATAGTCCAACAGTTCGGCCAAAGGATATAGTCCGGCTGTCCGGAGACCCCCTAATCCAGGACTCCCTCAGTAGCCCCCGAACCAGGCTTCAATGACGATGAGTCCGGCGCGCAGTGTTGCCTTCGGCATTGCAAGGCGGGTTCTTCTCCAATTTTCAAGTGTTCGTAAGTAGTGTCTGGCTCCATAAATGTTGAACCCCTTGGCTTCCGTGCCTAATAAGGGCTTTCTCCCACGCGTCGAGTGAATACGAGGTGCCAGGGCGTTTTTACATTCGCCCCCCTAGCCAGATAAATAAATTGTCTATTAAAGGGATGGGGATTCTTAGATCCGATCCATACCATCCTCCCCCAGCGAGAATCCATCAGAGCGCGTTTCAGAAAGATCCATTCCAGCATGGCCGACCTTCGTAGCTCCTCCTCTCGCCCTCGTAGCCCTAAGCCCGGTGATTGGGAGAGGTGTTCAGTCCCGCACAGTCGATTAGTCGAACTGCAGACTAAGGGATTTCTCCCTCCGGCGTAGATGGTGCCCGTTCGAGCCGGGCTTGCCACCTACAATGGCGGGGAGCAAGCGGAGAGCTTTCCCGGTCCCTCCATGGGGGAACGGGTCTGCCTTGTTCCTTATTTACTAAGGGGACTCGGATTTCCAATTCATCCGTTCCTCCGCGGGCTCCTGGAGTTCTACGGCCTCCAATTACACAATCTCAACCCTGCCTCCATTCTACATATCGCCGGCTATGTTGCTCTCTGCGAGTTGTTCCTGGGCTGCGAGGCTCATTTCGAGCTGTGGAAAAGGCTATTTGCCTCGTCCCTTGCATACGGAGGAGATCACTTTATCAAGTGGGTGGAGCCAAAATATCATGCATCGCCGATACCGGATACCTGTCCGGTACCCCGAAGAAGTCGTTCGAAGACTGGCCTTCAGAATGGTTTTATATGGAGGACGTTCCCCTTTCGGACCCTGTTCGGCGGGGTCTTCCTGAAAGTGCGTTATATCGACTAGAGGGGGGTGAATAGGTGCTTTTTATGAAATTCTTCACTGAGGAATTTTCCGGTGAGGAAATTCCTTAGTGAAGAACTACTAGCAGCGGAATGAGTACTCAAAAGTAAACATAACAGAATACAAGCATAGTCATCATAATGAAATGAAGACAGGCACAGAGTATAGGAAGCGTAATCATAGGATAACACAGGATGAAGACAAACAGACTAAAGAAATTGAACTGAGGAAATTGAGAAAGTCTTCAGTCAAAGTCTTGAAACACAGATATGAACAAACACACAACACAGTTATGAGGAAATGAAAGAGTTGAGGAAATAGAACCAGTAAGCTTGGTGAAGACAATGATTTGGTAGACCAGTTCCAACTGCTGTCTCAGTTGTACGTCTGGTTGGAGCGGCTGAGTATTTAAACTCGAGGACACACAGTCCCGGACACTCAGTCCTGAACACGCAGCTCAGGACACCCAGTCCTCACCGTATTATCCTTGAACTAAGGTCACACAGACCTCGTCCAATCACTCGTGGTAAGTCTTTAGGCGAGTTCCAAACCTTCACAAACTTTGTCACTCGGCGATCCACAATTCCTCTTGGATGCTCTAGACCATGACGCCTAACCGTCTGGAAGAAGCACAATCTTCAAAGGTAATAAGCATCAGATCCACGCAGGATCAATCTCTTCAGTGATGCTCAATCACTTGGGTTTGTAGGTATTTGGGTTTTGGGTTTTTGGTTTTTCCTCACTTGATGATTTTCGCTCAAAGTCCTCAGAGGATGGGTTGCTCTCAAATGACAAGTGTCAGTTTCTCTCAGAGCAGCCAACCAGCTAGTGGTTGTAGGGGGCGGCTATTTATAGCCTAGGGAGAAGCCCGACATGATAAGACATAAATTTCCTTCAATGATATGACCGTTAGGTGGATAGATATTTTGGGACAGCTGGCGCATAGCACAACAATGGTCGGAATTTTGAGTAGCAAAATCCTCAGGGCTATCATGTTCCTCATTGTGTAGGCAATCCGCACTGGCGAATTCCTAACTCCTCAGCCAGGACAAATTCCTCAGAGACCAGAAGAACTTCGTCTCTGTCACTGAAGAAATTGACTGAACTGTATGAGATTTCCAATGGCTTCACTCGAAGGGATTGGTAGGTGTAGGATTTTGAGTTGAGCATCACATGGAAATTTTCCTTAGTATTTCCTCGACCCCCTTTAACAGTACGGTGTTTCCTATGACTCAAGAAGAGGAAAAACAAAACTATGAAAACGAAAGTCTTCAAGCTTCATATTCCTCGCATGAATATCAAGTCTTCACGGACACACCAATTTCTTCACTTTCAAAGTCTTCATGAAAGTCTTCAGAAATACAAAATCTTCAGTCGAAGATATTCATTTTTAGGGGTCGACTTTCCTGTAAATATCAAACTCCTCATAGACTTATAGACCTGTGTACACTCACAAACGCATTAGTCCCTTAACCTATAAGTCTTCAATACACCAAAATCACTAAGGGGCACTAGATGCACTTACAATCTCCCCCTTTTTGGTGATTGATGACAATATATGTTAAGTTTTCAACGGGGATAAACATATGAAGTGTAACTACTGATATTGAGGAATTTGATTGCAAGATATAGAAGAACTCCCCCTGAAGATGTGCATAGTGAGGAATTTGCTTTTGAAGCAATGCACACTTGAAGAGTTGAATCATGGAGATCTCCCCCTATATCTTGTAATTCATACATGCATTTAACATATAATATGAAGAATTTGAAATGCATGATGAAATATGGTGCCTGATGAAATTCAGCATGCGTGCAATAATATTAACGAGGAATAAGCATGCAGAATAGTGCATCAAAAGTATCAGAGCATAGTGCATCAGAAGTATCAGAGCACCATCGGGTTTAAGATTACAACTCAATCCAATAAAGTTTTAGAAGAACAAGAGTTGTAACTTAGCAAAAAAAATGCCCATATAGTAGACCCGCTTGAAGACTAACTCATATTTCTCCCCCTTTGTCATCGAATGACCAAAAGGATCGAAAATGAGGACTAACGCCCCTGAAGATAATCATGTTGATGAAGGAGCGCCAGCGTTGTTGGGGTCGTTTGTTGATGTAGGGCCTGTCGCAGTGTCGTCCAAATCTTCATGTTCATCAGTGTCGCGCGATGAAGAATATGAGCTGGCCACCAGAGAAGGAACCTTGACCTTCTTGAATTTCTTCGGTGGAGGTGCATACCAGTCAAAATCTTCTTTGAGACCCATGTTCTTCAGATCTTCTTCACCATACAGACGTGACAGGATTGCCCAGGTGCGACCGAAGACTTGATGGAGGTAGTAGTGGTTTTTCTTCACTGCATTGTGTGTGGCAGTCATGTTGTGAAGAAGTGAACCAAACTGACGCTTAACCCATTTGTGATTTCGATCCACCTTCTGGTGAAGACTAAGCAGAAGTTCACGGTCAGTCATCACGCGCGGAGCAGTGGCTTGAGGAGTGGACTTGGGTGCATTGGCAGAGTCATGTGTGGCAGAGTCATCATTGGTGGAATAAGATGCAGCTTTGCGAAACTGACCATCCAATGGACGAATGCCTTCATCTATTACAGCTGGTGCCTTGCCCTTTCCATCAACTGAGGAATATGTCTGCTTGAGGACTTCAATTGGGGGCAAGTAGCTGAGGTGATTCTGGAAATCAGCTTTGTAGTTGAGTGAAGACCTTGTCCTGAGGAATCTCATAATCCAAGGTGCATAAGGCTTCAGCTCAAACGGAGACAGTGCAACATTGGCCATAGTCCTCATGAAGAAATCGTGATAATTGACAGGAATGCCATGAACGATGTTGAATACCAGATTCTTCATGATGCCAACAATTTCCTCATCAGATGAGTCGTGGCCATTGATGGGACTGATTGTCCTCGTAAGAATATGATAGACAGTTCTGGGCACGTACAACAATTCCTTCACGAGGAATTTGGTTCTTGGTGCTTGACCTGGCTTCAAAGGTTTCATCAGCACCTGCATGTAATGATGTGTGAGCTCAGGTTCACTGTAGATGCAGCGAGCTTCTTCAAGGGGAGGACTAAGTGGTAGAGCACGAAGCAATTCAGAGGCTGGTGCAGTGTAGTGAGTGTTTTCAGACATCCAGTCCAGCACCCATGAATTCACATCTTCAGCATCTCTGGTGATGTGTAGCATTGCATAGAATTAAAGAATCAGTTCTTCATTCCAATCGCAGATGTCAGAGCAAAAGTTTAGCAGTCCAGCGTCGTGAAGAACACTGAGGACTGGTGCGAAGCACGACAGAGATTCCATATCCACGTGAGGAATATGCTCATGGTAGAAGATCTTCTCCTTGTTGAACAACACTGAGGAATAGAAATTGGCTTGACTAGCAGTCCAGAAACGCCTCTTCCTAATGCGAGCAGAGTCATATGGGTTGTAATCTTCGAAGAATACGTGCTCACCGAAGAAATCATCAGCCTTGAACTTTTTGCTTGCGTGAGAATGGATCCTTTGGCTTCAGCAGAGGAGTGTCAGTGAGTTGCATCACGACCTCAGGAATCTCAATCGCAGGTTCTTCAGGCTGAGGAATTTCTGGTTCCTCCTCAGTGGCAGTCTGCGTCGTTGGTTGTTCAGCAGCAGCAGTTTCTTCAGCGCTAGTGGCTGGAATTTCCTCATGGACAAATGAAGTGGGATGAGTTTCTTCAGAGCCCATGTGAACAGTTTGTGTGGGGGACTGAGGAATTTGCTGTAGAGGGGTGAACATTGGAGAGTTTGGATGCTGACTTTCCCAGAATTCATCACTGATTACGGGTGTGGAGCAGCCAATGTCCACATCTTCATCTTCCATTTCTTCAACGCCAGCCTCTTCAGCTGTGAACTGAGGCATAGGCGAGGAGATGATAGGTGTTGAAGGGATCGCATCCACTTCAATTTCTTCATCCAACGGTTCAGACGAAGCAGCAGAAGGAGTTTCTTCATCAGATCCGCTGGGGATCACATATTCTTCATCAAAAGGAACAAGGTCCTTTGATGGCCTGGTTGAGATGGGAACAACATCAATCGGATTTGCAAATGAACTTGTCATAGGCTTCATTTTCTTCGGAGCTGAAGAATCTGAAGCAGCTGATGCTTTCCTTTTCTTCACTGCAGCATGCTCTGCAGCCTTGGTCTTCTTCACATCTGATGCAGATGGAAGGATTGGAGTTGAAGTTGGTGCAGGAGCAGCTGAGGAATCTGGTTGATTTTCTTCAGGCACAACTGATGCAGTTGCCCTGAGTTCTTCAGTTTCTTCAGGCACACCACTAGTGGGTGCCCTGGCAATTTCTTCAGCGGCTGGAATGCAGTCATCAGCCCTGGAACTCACATTATCTTCAGCAGCCTGATTGTCATCAGCGGTGCTGGCATTTTCTTCAGTAGGCTGAGTAGATGCTTCAGCCTGAGGAATTTCCTGTTGCGTTGGGGCTGCAACATTGGAAGTGAAGTTATCCGCAAGTTTCACAAAACAAACCTTGGCTCCAAGCCAATCAGTGCGATATGCGTCAAAGTCATCACTGAGTTTCTTAATCTCAGTCTGAATAGTGACAAGTTCTTCAGTTGTCATAGAGACAACGTTTTTCTTCAGATAGCGCTCTTTCTTGTACTACGCTTTCTTGATCTGCTTGGCCTTCTCAATTTCCACTTTTCTTCTTGAATGAAGTACGCATGTGACTCTAGCCAGGAGTCAGCTTGAAGTCAGGCAAGGGAGTCTTGGGGTCCTTGTGCCAATCATCAATGTAGTCGAGGATCAGCTTGGGATCCAAAAGTAGTGGCACCTCCGATCCCTTGGCTCTAGCGGCCCTGACTTGCCTGTCTCTGATGATTTCTGCAAGTTCATCATCATCAGCTTCGTCTTCATCAAACGACACTTGGAAAGAGACTTGCTTCTTTTGAGGACTTGGACGAGGACCTCGTCCAGCAGTGGCCTTTGTCTTCAGCAGTGAGGGGCCAGCTGAGGACTTGGTGCAGCTGAGGAACTAGCTGAGACACCTGAGGCAATGGAGATGCCGGCAGTCCTTTGGCACGAGGTGAGATGCACAGGTGCTGAGGATTTAGTCGGAACAACTGAGGGCTTTGGCGGAGGAGCTGAGGACTTTGGAGGAACATGAGCAGCATGAGGAATTTGCCGTGAGGGCTTTGAGGATTCTGGCCGTGAGGGCATTGCTGAGGAACTTGGCCTGCGCGCAGGCTTCTTAGACATAGCCTTCTTTGGCTTGATAGCAAAGGCCTCAACAGAGGCAGCAGTAGCAGCAGAGTCTTCATTAAATTTCCTCACTGCTTCTCTGGCTTGCTTAGCCAGCTTGGCTTGGCGCTTGGCCCATTCATTAGGATAGTCCTCACCGCGCTTGAGGCTGGTGGGATCAGCGATTAGGCCAGGTGCCAATGGAGCTCTTGGGCATGGAGGATTGAGTGCGAATTTCTTCATGTACTTAGGAGTGACATATCTGTACTCCCTCCATTCTCTTGCCCATCTCCTCTCTATCTTCTGAATGCGCACTTTGCGCTCATTCTTGGTTTCCTCAGTAGGTGTGCAGTACCCAGCATATATGTCATCAGGGATATCAAACACTGTATTTACCTCAGGCCTCTTTCCTCCCTTCCGTGGCTTCTTACCATCAGCCATTTTCTTCAGTTGAGGAATTTGAACAATTGAATTCTCTGAAGAAGTATGCGACTTTTCTTCGAGGAACGCTGCAAATGAGTTAAGTTGATGAGAACCTAGTGATTCAGCAGCTGACATGTGTACCTGTGAACAGAGTATAGTTGCGAGGAATTTGGAGAGGTCATATGCGTTCTCAGAAGGTTTTGTAAAAAGAACAAGTTTGAGGAATTTGACCAGATGAGTCTTGAAGAATTTCACTAAGCGTTCTTTGTCTTAGGTTCCAGAGATGTGTAGATTAAAAATCCACACATTTGAGGAATCTTGAAGAAAAACATGGCTTAGAGAAACGAATCAAGAACAGATGACTTGTGAGGTGTTTAGTGTGTGAAGATATGAAGAAAAACACCTTTGAAGATTTTGTAGATAATCATTCGAATCAACGAGGGTAGTAAAAGTAACTTTTAATTACCCTGGACGAAGAACACGACGAACTGGAGTGAGGAGATGTGAAGTTCGTCTGTGCAGATCTTCCACGCCCTAACTTGGCGGAGGAAGACGGCTACGGCGGCGGCGGAGTGAAGATTTCCGCGGTCGGCGCGAGTACGTCGGCGACGAGGTCGAGGCAGTGAAGCTCTTCCTCACCAGCGGCGATGAAGTAGCGGCGGCGCTAGGGTTTGAGAAGCTCGAGCTGGAGAGAGAGGTCGAGCGGAGTAAAAGAAGTGAGGAAGGGAAGGAGGGGTATTTATAGCCACGGTGAAAAACTGTTCGCCCGAAGAAATTGGACGAACGTGCCCTTGACCCTTCTCATTCGCATGACATGTGTCACCCACGTAGTGAGAGGTGGAGATCGTGTTAGATCGTGGGTGAGTGGATAAGTGTATCGTGGGATGCGGAACGGTTTGAGCGGCAAAGCCGAAAATTTCGATAAGATAGGTTTTAAAGTTCCGTTCGCAATTTCTTCAGCTGACAAGGACACAGTGAAGATTTTGAACGAGTTTCAAATAGAACGCACATGAAGAATTTGTGAACAGATTGGGTTGAGTATAGCATAGAGGGGAAGGGTCCGATCACATTCACTTAGCAGAAAACCAACTTGAAGAAATAGCAATAAGTGAATGCTGTAGAGGACATAAACTCATATATATATATATATATATATATATATATATATATATATATAGCCAATGAAGAAAAACGACGGAACCAGTGAAGACTATGCAAAGTTGAAGAATATGAATAATTTGAGGAATTTCAACTTTTGGTGGTGGCGTGACCCACCGTATAAGAATGATGATTTCAGACACCGCGTACAATTATCGTAGGGTTCTGAGAATCAAATTCTTCATTAATTTCTTCACACTAAGAGTGTTATTCTTCATTGATTGAAGAAAAACGTTTCTTCATGTGTTGCACATCTAAGTCATCAATTTTGCATAAGTGTTAGGATGAGTGTCCTTTTCAAAGAACATTCGAAGATTCTAGGATATTTAGCTCACACCGCAACTTGCTAAATCTCTTCTCATCCAAGGGCTTTGTGAAGATATCGGCTAGCTGTTCTTCAGTCTTCACATGCTCAATAGAAATGTCGCCCTTCAACACATGATCACGAAGAAAATGATGACGAATCTGAATGTGCTTTGTCTTCGAGTGCTGAACTGGGTTGTGAGCAATCTTGATGGCACTCTCATTGTCACAGAAGAGAGGCACATTCTTCATGTTGACGCCGTAGTCCTTGAGAGTTTGCTTCATCCATAGCAATTGGGCACAGCAAGAACCAGCGGCAATGTACTCAGCTTCAGCAGTAGATAGTGATACGCAGTTCTGTTTCTTCGAGGACCAACAGACCAAAGATCGTCCGAGGAAATGACATGTACCAGATGTTGACTTGCGGTCCACACGATCACCAGCATAGTCAGAGTCAGAATATCCAATGAGATCAAAAGCCGAGCCCTTGGGGTACCATAATCCAAGTGTTGGTGTGTGAGCTAGATATCGAAGAATATGCTTCACAGCCTTATGGTGTGATTCCTTCGGTGTAGCTTGAAATCGGGCACACATGCAAACACTAAGCATTATATCTGGCCTAGATGCACATAAGTACAATAAGGAACCTATCATGGAGCGGTATACCTTATGATCGAAGTCAATACCATTTTCATCAGTGCACAGATGGCCATTTGTGGGCATAGGAATTTTGACGCCTTTGCAATCTTGCATGCCGAATTTCCTCAGTACATCCTTGAGGTATTTCTCCTGAGATATGAATATGCCATTGTGTTGTTGACGAATTTGAAGACCTAAGAAGAATTTCAACTCTCCCATCCTAGACATTTGATATTCTTCACTCATCATATAGGCAAATTCATCACTATAACGTTGGTCAGTACAGCCAAAGATAATATCATCAACATATATTTGGCACACAAACAATTCACCATCATAAGATTTAGTGAAAAGAGTAGGGTCGAGTGAACCGGGTTTGAAGCCTTTCTTCATGAAGAGTTCCTTCAAGGTATCATACCAAGCCCGTGGGGCCTGCTTGAGGCCATAGAGGGCCTTGTTGAGTCTGAAGACTTTGTCAGGATTCTTTGGATCTTCAAAACCTGGGGGTTGAGCAACATATACTTCTTCCTCAAGCTTACCATTGAGGAATGCACTTTTCACATCCATTTGATATAAAGTGATATCATGATGGTTAGCATAAGCAAGTAATATGCGAATAGCCTCAAGTCTAGCAACAGGTGCAAAAGTTTCATCGAAATCAATTCCTTCAACCTGTGTGTAGCCTTGAGCTACAAGCCGTGCCTTATTCCTCACCACAAGGCCATTTTCATCTTGCTTGTTGCGGTAGATCCACTTTGTGCCGATGATATTGTGCTTGCGAGGATCTGGACGTTTGACCAGTTCCCAGACATTGTTGAGCTCGAACTGATGTAATTCTTCTTGCATGGCCTGAATCCACTCAGGCTCCAGAAATGCTTCATCTACCTTAGTGGGCTCTGTAATAGAGACAAAAGCATAGTGCCCACAAAAGTTAGACAAATGTGAAGCTTTTGAGCGTGTGAGAGGACCTGGCGCTTTGATGTCATTGATGATCTTTTCAACTTGCACTTCTTTTGCAATGCGAGGATGAGCTGGTTGTCGTTGAAGAATTTGATCAGCGTTTTCTTCAGCACCATTTCTTCAGCATTTTCTTCAGGTGCATTAGCTCGACGTTCTTCATGTTCTGGAATGAATTCTTCAGCAGATTCTTCAGTAGGAATGACATCCTCAGTAGCCTTGAACTTGATAGTTTCCTCAGGTGCTGGTTCATCTATCACAGTAGGTAGGTGCTCTCTTTGCGAGCCATTAGTTTCATCGAACCGCACATCTACAGTTTCAACAACTTTGTGAAGAACGTTGTTGAAGACTCTGTAGGTGTGCGAGTCCTTTCCGTAACCAAGCATAAAACCTTCATGTGCTTTCGGTGCAAATTTTGAGTTGTGATGAGGATCTCTAATCCAACATTTAGCACCGAAGACTTTGAAATAACTTACATTGGGTTTCTTATCAGTGAGGAGTTCATAGGCAGTCTTTTTGAAGAATTTGTGAAGATATACTCTGTTGATGATGTGGCACGCAGTATCAATTGCCTCAGTCCAGAAACGACGAGGCGTTTTGTATTCATCAAGCATAGTGCGAGCCATCTCAGCAAGAGTCCTGTTCTTGCGCTCCACGACGCCATTCTGCTGAGGAGTGTAAGGAGCAGATAACTCATGAGTAATACCAAGTTCATCAAGATAGTCATCGAGACCAGAATTCTTGAACTCAGTGCCATTGTCACTTCTGATGTGCTTGATCTTCACACCAAAGTTGGTTGAAGCCCTCGAGGAAAATCGTTTGAAGACTTCCTGCACTTCATGTTTGTAAGTAACAAGGTGTACCCATGTGTAGCGAGAATAATCATCAACAATAACAAAGCCATATTGAGATGCTTCATTTGAAATAGCAGAATAATGATTAGGACCAAAGAGATCCATGTGAAGCAATTCAAATGGGCGAGTGGTGGTCATGATAGTCTTTGCTGGATGCTTGGCCTTCGTCATCTTCCCAGCTTCACAGGCTCCGCATAGGTGATCCTTGAGGAATTTGACATTCTCGATGCCAATGACATGCTTCTTCTTCGCAAGCGTGTGCAAATTCCTCATGCCTGCATGACCAAGTCGTCGATGCCAGAGCCAGCCTTCTGAAGCTTTTGCAAGTAAGCACACGGCTGGTTGTGGTCCTGTAGAGAAATCAACAATATACAGGTCTCCTCTCCTAAAGCCTTCGAAGACTTTGGAATTGTCAGCTTCCATAACCACAACACAACGGTACTTGCCAAAGACAACAACCATATCAAGATCACAAAGCATTGAGACAGACATAAGGTTGTATCCTAAGGACTCAACAAGCATGACTTTGTCCATGTGTCGATCCTTTGTAATCGCAACCTTACCTAGACCCAATACCTGACTTTTGCCTTTGTCAGCAAAGATGATATGCTTCAGATGCGACGGAGATAATGGAGCATCCATCAATAGATTCTTGTCACCAGTCATGTGGTTTGTACATCCACTATCGAGGACCCACTCAGTGGCTTTGGGTTGATCATCCTGCAGATGAATTAGTGCAGCTTACAAACTCATATACTTCATCAGTGAAGAATATGACATCAATTCATCAGATCAATTTCATCAAGTAAAAGAACTGATAAAGCAATATGAGGACGTGAGAAATGAAAGTTCATTTCTTCATGATTAGCCTGCGTCCTATCAGGCATGCTCAGGTCTCCAGCAAATTCTTCAGACGATTACGTGCGTCTGGAGACCTGACCCTGCAGAAGAGATTAGTTCTTTTTCTTCACCACCCACATCTGAAGGGGTGGCAAAGAGTTCATCATTCTGCGAGCTCCATACGAGAAGGATGGCATAGAAGCCAGTCCATTTCGTTTCACATAAGAGGGGTTAGAGTAAGCATAAGAGTATGCAGAGAAATTCTTCGAGGACTTATGGACATAATGATTTGAAGAATAATGCACATATCCATAATCCTTAGATCTTCCCTGCGAAACAGACGGGTTAGCACGATGATGTTCATATGAGGACTTTGATCCATATGAGGAATTTGGTCCGTATGAGGACTTGAATCCATATGAAGAATTTGATCTGGGGTTCCTATTCTTCACAGGTGGCGTCATGATGACATTCACCTGAAGATTTTCAAGGCATCTTTTGGGAACCCAGATTTTCTTCATAGGGGAGCCGTTCCTGCAGTTAGTGCCAACATATCTAGCAAATACTTCACCATTCTGATTTTTGAACAGTTTATAGTTGGAGTCAATTGACTCATCATCAGAATGAGGAGATTCACATGCAAATCCAGATAAGTTAGATGGATCAACTGGAGGTCCCTTTGCAGCAACCCATGTAGTTTTGGGGTACTGCTCAGGCTTCCAATATGTACCATCAGCATTGAGTTTCCTCTCAAAGGCGATACCCTCTTTCCTAGGGTTCCTGTTGAGGATCTGCTTTTTAAGCACATCACAAAGAGCCTGATGCCCTTTGAGGCTTTTGTACATGCCTGTCGTGTACAATTCCTTCAGCCCTGCATCGTCAGTGATACTAGCAATGTCCTCAGATGAGGAATTAGTGATAGCAGAGGCATGTGAAGAATTTGAAACATTAGCAGCATTTGAACATTCAGGTGAAGAATTAGCAGATTCACGTTCAATGCACTTCAAGCATGGAGGAACAAATTCTTCCTGAGAAGCGCTGATTTGTTGAGCAAGTAATGAATCGCGCTCCTTCTGAAGATCTTCATAACTCACTCTTAGCTTCTCAAGGTCTTGCTTTCTTTGAAGAAATTCATAAGAAAGCTTCTCATGATCGATAAGAGAGTGTTATGATGACTTTGAAGTTTGTCAAGCTTGGACTGAAGTCTCTGAAGATTTTCAGTCAAAGTTTCAGTGCGATCCATTTCTTCACCCAACATATCATCACTTTTATTTAGCATGTTTTGAACCTTTTCTAAAGCCCTTTGTTGTTTTATAGCAATCTTAGCAAGTTTAGAATAGCTGGGCTTAAGGTTTTCATCAGATTCATTCTCACTTGATTCAGAGGAGGTATATTTGAGTACCTTGGCACCCTTTGCCATGAAGCAATAGGTGGGAGCGTAGTCATCATCGCCTTCATCAGCCTTGTTGGTGAGGTCATTTTCTTCAGTGTTGAAGATAGACTTGCTGACGAATGCAGTAGCGAGAGCTAGGCTCGCCACTCCGGATTCGGACTCCTCAGATGACTCCTCTTCCTCATTTTCTTCAGATTCAGCCTCAGAGTCCATTTCCTTGCCAATGAATGCCCTGGCCTTCTTGGAGCTGCTCTTCTTGTGATATGAAGGCTTTGAGGATTTTGATGATGAGGATTTTGTGGATTTCTTCTTTTTCTTCGCATCATCAGAACTGTAATCCTTGTATTTCTTCTTCTTTGATTCCTTTTCCCACTGAGGACAATCTTGAATGAAATGTCCAGGTTTCTTGCATTTGTGACAGAGCCTCTTCTTGTAGTCACTGGATGAGGAATCATTGCTCCTTGAGGATCTTCCAAGGCGACCACGTCTTGAGAACTTTTGGAACTTCTTCACGAGCAGAGCCAGATCATGGCTCAGTTCTTCAGGATCACCAAGGCTGCTACCAGAGTCTTCATCTTCGGACTCAGATACTGCCTTGGCCTTCAGTGCACGTGTTCTGCCATAGCTTGAACCATAGAGATCTCTCTTTTCAGCAAGTTGGAACTCATGAGTATTTAGCCTCTCGAGAATATCAGCGGGATCAAGTGACTTGTAATCAGCACGTTCTTGTATCATCAATGCCAGAGTGTCAAATGAGGAATCAAGCGATCTCAGCAATTTCTTCACCACCTCATGGTCGGTGATGTCAGTGGCACCAAGTGCTTGAAGCTCATTTGAGATGTCAGTGAGGCGATCGAAGGTTTGTTGAACATTTTCATTGTCGAGTCTTTTGAAGCGGTTGAAGAGATTGCGAAGAACATCAACTCGAGAGTCACGCTGAGTTGAGACTCCTTCATTCACTTTGGACAACCTGTCCCAGATAAGCTTCGCTGTCTCCAAAGCACTCACTCTGCCATACTGTCCTTTGCTCAGATGGCCACATATGATATTCTTCGCTTGAGAGTCGAGTTGCTTGAATCTCTTCACATCAGCAGCATTCAGAGAAGGTGTGACTGAGGGAACACCATTTTCCACAACATACCAGAGATCGTTATCAATTGCTTCAAGATGCATTCGCATCTTATTCTTCCAGTAGGGGTAGTCCGTCCCATCGAAGGTAGGACACCCAGCAGAGACCTTGATCATACCTGCGGTCGACATAACTAAAACTCCAGGCGGTTAAACCAAAATCACACAGAACAAGGGAGTACCTTGCTCTGATACCAATTGAAAGTGCGTTATATCGACTAGAGGGGGGGTGAATAGGCGATTTTTATGAAATTCTTCACTGAGGAATTTGCCGGTGAGGAAATTCCTTAGCGAAGAACTACTAGCAGCGGAATAAGTACTCAAAAGTAAACATAACAGAATACAAGCATAGTCATCATGATGAAATGAAGACAGGCACAGAGTACAGGAAGCGTAATCACAGGATAACACAGGATGAAGACAAACAGACTGAAGAAATTGAACTGAGGAAATTGAGAAAGTCTTCAGTCAAAGTCTTCAAACACAGATATGAACAAACACACAACACAGTTATGAGGAAATGAAAGAGTTGAGGAAATAGAACCAGTAAGCTTGGTGAAGACAATGATTTGGTAGACCAGTTCCAACTGCTGTCTCAGTTGTACGTCTGGTTGGAGCGGCTGAGTATTTAAAATCGAGGACACACAGTCCCGGACACCCAGTCCTGAACACGCAGCTCAGGACACCCAGTCCTCACCGTATTCTCCTTGAACTAAGGTCACACAGACCTCGTCCAATCACTCGTGGTAAGTCTTCAGGCGACTTCCAAACCTTCACAAACTTGGTCACTCGGCGATCCACAATTCCTCTTGGATGCTCTAGACCATGACGCCTAACCGTCTGGAAGAAGCACAGTCTTCAAAGGTAACAAGCGTCGGATCCACTCAGGATCAATCTCTTCAGTGATGCTCAATCACTTGGGGTTTGTAGGTGTTTGGGTTTTGGGTTTTTTGGTTTTTCCTCACTTGATGATTTTCGCTCAAAGTCCTCAGAGGATGGGTTGCTCTCAAATGACAAGTGTCAGTTTCTCTCGGAGCAGCCAACCAGCTAGTGGTTGTAGGGGGCGGCTATTTATAGCCTAGGGAGCAGCCCGACATGATAAGACATAAATGCCCTTCAATGATATGACCGTTAGGTGGATAGATATTTTGGGACAGCTGGCGCATAGCACAGCAACGGTCGGAATTTTGAGTAGCAAAATCCTCAGGGCTATCATGTTCCTCACTGTGTAGGCAATCCGCACTGGCGAATTCCTAACTCCTCAGTCAGGACAAATTCCTTAGAGACCAGAAGAACTTCGTCTCTGTCACTGAAGAAATTGACTGAACTGTATGAGATTTCCAATGGCTTCACTCGAAGGGATTGATAGGTGTAGGATTTTGAGTTGAGCATCATATGGAAATTTTTCCTTAGTATTTCCTCGACCCCCTGTGACAGTACGGTATTTCATATGACTCAAGAAAGAGAAAAACAAAACTATGAAAACAAAAGTCTTCAAGCTTCATATTTCTCGCATGAATATCAAGTCTTCACGGACACACCAATTTCTTCACTTTCAAAGTCTTCATGAAATTCTTCAGAAATACCAAAATCTTCAGTCGAAGATATTCATTTTTAGGGGTCGACTTTTCCTGTAAATATCAAACTCCTCATAGACTTATAGACCTGTGTACACTCACACACACATTATTCCCTCAACCTATAAGTCTTCAATACACCAAAATCACTAAGGGGCACTAGATGCACTTATAATGATCCGATAAGAGAGTGTTATGATGACTTTGAAGTTTGTCAAGCTTGGACTGAAGTCTCTGAAGATTTTCAGTCAAAGTTTCAGTGTGATCCATTTCTTCACCCAACATATCATCACTTTTATTTAGCATGTTTTGAACATTTTCTAAAGCCCTTTGTTGTTTTATAGCAATCTTAGCAAGTTTAGAATAGCCGGGCTTAAGGTTTTCATCAGATTCATTCTCACTTGATTCAGAGGAGGTATATTTGAGTACGTTGGCACCCTTTTCCATGAAGCAATAGGTGGGAGCGTAGTCATCATCGCCTTCATCAGCCTTGTTGGTGAGGTCATTTTCTTCAGTGTTGAAGATAGACTTGCTGAGGAATGCAGTAGCGAGAGCAAGCCTCGCCACTCCGGATTAGGACTCCTTAGATGACTCCTCTTCCTCATTTTCTTCAGATTCAGCCTCAGAGTCCATTTCCTTGCCAATGAATGCCCTGGCCTTCTTGGAGATGCTCTTCTTGTGATATGAAGGCTTTGAGGATTTTGATGATGAGGATTTTGTGGATTTCTTCTTTTTCTTCGCATCATCAGAACTGTAATCCTTGTATTTCTTCTTCTTTGATTCCTTTTCCCACTGTGGACAATCTTGAATGAAATGTCCAGGTTTCTTGCATTTGTGACAGAGCCTCTTCTTGTAGTCACTGGATGAGGAATCATTGCTCCTTGAGGATCTTCCAAGACGACCACGTCTTGAGAAATTTTGGAACTTCTTCACGAGCAGAGCCAGATCATGGCTCAGTTCTTCAGGATCACCAAGGCTGCTACCAGAGTCTTCATCTTCGGACTCAGATACTGCCTTGGCCTTCAGTGCACGTGTTCTGCCATAGCTTGAACCATAGAGATCTCTCTTTTCAGCAAGTTGGAACTCATGAGTATTTAGCCTCTCGAGAATATCAGCACGATCAAGTGACTTGTAATCAACACGTTCTTGTATCATCAATGCCAGAGTGTCAAATGAGGTATCAAGCGATCTCAGCAATTTCTTCACCACGTCATGGTCGGTGATGTCAGTGGCACCAAGTGCTTGAAGCTCATTTGAGATGTCAATGAGGCGATCGAAGGTTTGTTGAACATTTTCATTGTCGAGTCTTTTGAAGCGGTTGAAGAGATTGCGAAGAACATCAACTCGAGAGTCACGCTGAGTTGAGACTCCTTCATTCACCTTGGACAACCTGTCCCAGATAAGCTTCGCTGTCTCCAAAGCACTCACTTTGCCATACTGTCCTTTGCTCAGATGGTCACATATGATATTCTTCGCTTGAGAGTCGAGTTGCTTGAATCTCTTCACATCAGCAACATTCAGAGAAGGTGTGATTGAGGGAACACCATTTTCCAAAACATACCAGAGATCGTTATCAATTGCTTCAAGATGCATTCACATCTTATTCTTCTAGTAGGGGTAGTCCGTCCCATCGAAGGTAGGACACCTAGCAGAGACCTTGATCATACCTACGGGCGACATAACTAAAACTCCAGGCAGTTAAACCAAAATCACACAGAACAAGGGAGTACCTTGCTCTGATACCAATTGAAAGTGCGTTATATCGACTAGAGGGGGGGGGTGAATAGGCCATTTTTATGCAATTCTTCACTAAGGAATTTGCCGGTGAGGAAATTCCTTAGTGAAGAACTACTAGCAGTGGAATGAGTACTCAAAAGTAAACATAACAGAATACAAACATAGTCATCATGATGAAATGAAGACAGGCACAAAGTATAGGAAGCGTAATCACATGATAACACAGGATGAAGACAAACAGACTGAAGAAATTGAACTGAGGAAATTGAGAAAGTCTTCAGTCAAAGTCTTCAAACATAGATATGAACAAACACACAACACAGTTATGAGAAAATGAAAGAGTTGAGGAAATAGAACCAGTAAGCTTGGTGAAGACAATGATTTGGTAGACCAGTTCCAATTGCTGTCTCAGTTGTACGTTTGGTTGGAGCGGCTGAGTATTTAAACTCGAGGACACACAGTCCTGGACACCCAGTCCTGAACACGCAGCTCAGGACACCCAATCCTCACCGTATTCTCCTTGAACTAAGGTCACACAGACCTCGTCAAATCACTTGTGGTAAGTCTTCAGGCGACTTCAAAACCTTCACAAACTTGGTCACTCGGCGATCCACAATTCCTCTTGGATGCTCTAGACCATGATGCCTAACCGTCTGGAAGAAGCACAGTCTTCAAAGGTAACAAGCGTCGGATCCACGCAGGATCAATCTCTTCAGTGATGCTCAATCACTTGGGGTTTGTAGGTGTTTGGGTTTTGGGTTTTTGGTTTTTCCTCACTTGATGATTTTCGCTCAAAGTCCTCAGAGGATGGGTTGCTCTCAAATGACAAGTGTCAGTTTCTCTCAGAGCAGCCAACCAGCTAGTGGTTGTAGGGGGCGGCTATTTATAGCCTAGGGAGAAGCCCGGCATGATAAGACATAAATTTCCTTCAATGATATGACTGTTAGGTGGATAGATATTTTGGGACAGCTGGCGCATAGCACAGCAACGGTCGGAATTTTGAGTAGCAAAATCCTCAGGGCTATCATGTTCCTCATTGTGTAGGCGATCCGCACTGGCGAATTCCTAACTCCTCAGCCAGGACAAATTCCTCAGAGACCAGAAGAACTTCATCTCTGTCACTGAAGAAATTGACTGATCTGTATGAGATTTCCAATGGCTTCACTCGAAGGGATTGGTAGGTGTAGGATTTTGAGTTGAGCATCACATGGAAAATTTTCCTTAGTATTTCCTCGACCCCCTTTAACAGTACGGTGTTTCCTATGACTCAAGAAAGAGAAAAACAAAACTATGAAAACGAAAGTCTTCAAGCTTCATATTCCTCGCATGAATATCAAGACTTCACGGGCACACCAATTTCTTCACTTTCAAAGTCTTCATGAAAGTCTTCAGAAATACCAAAATGTTCAGTCGAAGATATTCATTTTTAGGGGTCGACTTTTCCTGTAAATATCAAACTCCTCATAGACTTATAGACCTGTGTACACTCACAAACGCATTAGTCCCTTAACCTATAAATCTTCAATACACCAAAATCACTAAGGGGCACTAGATGCACTTACACTTCCTGAGTTCAACAATGCTCCTCTGAAGAAGCACCGAAGTTGGCGCCCACGGAGCCCCCAGGTGGAAGACAACAGAGAAGTCCTCTACCTGATGAACCGGATCAAAGCACTGGCTCAATCAGGATTGACAATAATCGAAGTTATGTCGATTTGCATAATGCGGGGAGTGCAACCACTTCAATACCGTGGGCACCCCTTGTGGTGTTATAACGGGGCGGATGACGCCACCCGCTGCGGGTGTAAGGGTCCGGACAATGCTGCCGCTTTAGCGAAAATTCTGTCCGAATTGTTCAAGGGTGAGGAAGAGGAGTTCACCCGCATCAAGCCACGGGATGGATTCTCCATGTACCAATCCTCCAAGCTGGTAAGTTATATCTCCCTGCTCCCATTTTCCTGCATTCTTCGTCGTAAGTATTCACCTTGCCACTTTGCGGTAGGAACTGCGAAAAGCCATAAAGGAGGTCAGCAACCCTTCTCCACAACCAGAGGACCCTGACCGGGCCCTCGACTCCGGACTTGAAGAAGATTTGGTTATATTCGTGGAGCTGATAGACCGGCAGTTCTATCAGTTAAGCTGCGACAATGCCATGGTGGCCATTACGGCCGACTATCCCAGACTGCTCCCTGCATCGCAAGTAAGAAAAACCAAAAATCCCAACTCCAAAACTAGGATCCCCTTTTAGGCACTTCACCCACCATATACACATGGCATCTTTTACAGGGAAGGCATTCGGGACGCCCTGCCGAACCCGCAGCAACTCGCCAACAAGAGGCACCGAGGCCGGGTAGGCCAAAAAGGAAGGCGGTCAGGACGGAGACGCCGACGCAAAGGTATAAGAAAAACCCCGCTCCGTGGTTGTCGTCTTTCTCAAAATGTAATGACGCCCGCATTTCTTTAACAGAAAAAATGCTCACCGGAATATGTCCGGCGATGTTGCCAATCACGCTTCCACCAGTCGGGCGCCAGGACGGGACATGGAGGCAGAAGCCGATATGGGGTAGGCGCCGGATAATCCCCCTACAGAGGATGCAGATAGATTATCCGCTACAAACTCAGAAGTGGAAAGCGCCATGAATCATAGGCGCCGCCAGGCCGTACTCCGTGACGCTTGTTTCTCACCAGAGGCGTTTGACGCCTTCAATTCTGGAGAGGCGTACCTCCGTGCTGCTCAAGATGGTCTAGCTAGAGCCACGGATCAGTATGTAAAGGATGTACGGGTGAGTAAATCTGATGATTTATATGTATCAGTAGCCCCTGAGACTTGAAATAGTTAGCAGAACTGATTTAAGGATCATCTTTATTGTGCAGGTTCTTACAGAGAAGAATACTAGGCTGTCACAGGAGCTGGAGGAATGCAAGACCCAGCCGCGGGCTGCTGTGGCTGCATTGCAGGAACCAAAAAAGTCACCTGATGGTAACATTTACTTTAAAGAATGATGGTTACCATATAACGTGCGGCATGGCTGCAGATCTAACAACAGATGTTGCAGATGAACCCGGAGGACCAGCATGTTATGCGACAGCTAGAGGCTGGCAAACGCATGCTGACTGAGGTTAGGAGGGAGAAAAACAATCTCCAAGATGCCAATATTAAGCTGAGCGTGGAACTAAAAGACGTTCGGGGCCAGCTTGCAGACTCCGAGAAGGAGAATAAGCGGCTTCGGCGCGACATTTTCAGTAAGTGCTTGAACGAATCCTTTTAAAGGAGTTCGGCGAAGAAGCCGAATAACAGCGTTATGTCTGTAGGTATGCTGATGGGTCGTCCTGCGGAGGAAATTCTCGTGTCTGCGAGTGATCTTCTGTCCGAGCTGTTACATCTGCATGAACAAGTTCGGCAGGTGATGGAGGGTGTTGCCCAGGCCTTGTGGCCGTCCGTCTCCCTGCCAGAGGGCGTTGTAGAGCTTGCGGAGAAGCTCAAGGGAGCACGGTGGCGCTTCCGATTATGGAAGATATCAGCCTACCGACAGGGTGCCAGAGAAGCCTGGGCCATGGTGAAGACGTGGTATACCAAGGCAGACCCAAATCACATGGCTGAGGTCGGACCTGTGGGGCCCGACGGAAAAGAGATCCCCGTTAGCTTAGTTTATGGGCAAGTAGAATTAGCCGAAAAGTATTCTCAACAGGATTGTAAGCTAGACTGCCTGTTGGATGGTATAGAAGAGGAATTTAGTCAGTCTGCATGCCTATGTAATTAAAGTGACATGTATAATGCCTTCTAGCCGGATTGTAGATCATTTGTCGTTGCAGACCTTTTCGCTTCAACCTCCGGGCCCAAAAGTCCGGAGTGTATCTGAATACCCGCTCAGTTATATAAGAACTAGGGTATGCATGGAGACCACGCGTAGGGGTCATTAGTGCTTTATCAGACAAGTGCCCAACTAGTTATGTTATATTACATGGGTAGTAAGAAACATCTTCCAGGGAGAATAGTTCCGTTAAGGGTTCCTTTCCCTGGGTAAGCATGCCCTAAAGTGCATGTCTGGACTGCGATAGGAAACGCAGGAAAAACATCTGGGGGCAGATATGGACAATAAATAAAAATCATCTTTTGTTCACCGACTGAATATTCCCTTAAGAACGCTAGCTTTCGGCTTCACCCAGTCTGAGGTACACATCCGGCTGACCCGGCAGTAACAATCGCAGAGGTGCTCCCCTTACGCCCTAGCTGAATTAACGGGAACGTAGGGCATAAATACAAGAGCCAGGCAACCCATCTTGGCCAAAACTTAAGTCATATCGATGCATATAATGGTGAAAAAAGGTACATGCGGAAGTATAACATATGTGTGGGGCATGAGGCCCAGATAAATAATTTAAGCTTCTGTGAAAGAAGCCCCCAGGTATGAAGAGTGCGGCTAGCGCATCTGTAATATGCAAGCGAGGCACAAGGTGACCCTTGAAGGCCTAAAGAAATAATAAAAGAAAGAAAGAAAGAGAAACAAGACATATAATGTATATGCAGAAAATGGACAAAGGGAGGGGACTAACATAGAGTCCGGTGCTAGGCGTAGAATCTTCGGAGCCTGGCCGCGTTCCATGGGTTCGGCTCGAGTTGACTAGTCGATGCATCCCGCAGTCGATATGCTCCACCGGTCAGAACTTGGTCAATAATGAAGGGACCTTCCCATTTGGGCTCGAGCTTGTTATTTTTCTTATCCATCAGGCGTAGAACTAGTTCGCCAACATTATAAGTTTTGGCCCATACTTCTCTGCTTTGGTATCTGCGAGCCTGTTGCTGATAAAATGCGGAACGGGCTTTGGCTACGTCGCGCTCCTCCTCCAGAGTGTCCAGACTATCCTGCCGATCGAGCTTGGCTTCTCTTTCTTTGTACATGCGCACTGGAGGTGAGTCATGAATTATGTCACAGGGCAGGACTGCCTCTGCGCCGTACACCATAAAGAAGGGTGTATATCCGGTACTACGACTCGGCGTGGTCCGCAGCCCCCAGAGTACGGAGTCGAGCTCCTCTACCCAGTGCGTGTTAGACTTCGTTAAGGAGCGCACTAATTTGGGTTTAATGCCGCTCATTATAAGACCGTTTGCTCGCTCGACTTTACTGTTGGTTTGTGGGTGATAGACTGAAGCATAATCGAGCTTGATGCCCATTTTGCTGCACCAGAGTTTTACCTCGTCGGCCGTGAAGTTCGTGCCATTATCAGTGATGATGCTGCGGGGGACGCCATAACAGTGTACAACCCCGGATATGAAGTCTATCACCGGTCCGGATTCGGCTGTTCTAACAGGTTTGGCCTCTATCCATTTGGTGAATTTATCCACCATGACCAATAAGTATTTTTTCTTGTGGGTTCCCCCTTTAAGGGGCCCAACCATGTCAAGCCCCCAGACCGCAAAGGGCCATGTAATGGGGATTGTTTGGAGGGCGGTGGGTGGCATGTGGCTTTGATTTGCAAAGAGCTGGCAACCGGCGCAACGTTGGACCAAGTCCTATGCATCTGCCCGGGCCGTTGGACAATAGAATCCTGTACGGAAGGCCTTGCTTACAAGAGCCCGGGCTGCGGCATGATGACCGCCGAGTCCGGCGTGAATTTCTGCCAAAATATTCTGCCCTTCCTCTTCGGAGATGCACCTTTGAAGGACTCCGGTAGTGCTTTTTTTTGTACAATTCTCCCTCATGGATCCTATAGGCCTTGGATCGCCGCACTATGCAGCGTGCCTCATTTTGGTCCTCCAGAAGTTCCTGTCTAGTTAGGTAGGCCAGGAATGGTTCTGTCCACGGGGCAATAATGGCCATTATTTCATGGGCTGAAGGTGTTATTTCGGTGGCGGAGCCTCCGATTGTGTCAGAGAGTTCGGTATCGGGTATTTTGGCTGTGTCCGGACTGTTGTTACCGGTGTCCCCTTCCCATACTACGGATGGCTTGAACAATCAGGCGTCCTAACCATGTGGCTCGGGAAAACAATCAGGCGGCATTTTGATAGGCCGCCATTTTTGGATCCTTGGCGTAAAAGTCTCCATTTATTTGGGATATTGCGAGGTTTGAATCCCCACGCACCTCCAGGCGTTGAATGCCCATGGAGACTGTCATCCGAAGACCATGCAACAGAGCTTCGTATTCGGCTGCATTGTTGGAGTCTGTATACAATATTTGCAATACATACTGAACGGTATCTCCGATTGGGGACGCCAGGACGACGCCAGCCCCTAGACCAGCCAGCATTTTAGAACCATCGAAGTGAACGATCCAATTGAAGTATGTGCCGTACTCTTTAGGGAGTTCGGCCTCCATCCATTCGGCGACGAAGTCGGCATATACTTGCGACTTAATGGCTCGTCGAGGTTTGTATGTTATGTCGAACAGGAGGAGCTCAATGGCCCATTTGGCAATCCGGCCCGTAGCATCGCGGTTGTTTATAATATCATTAAGTGGCACTTCCGAGGCTACTGTAATCGAACACTCTTGAAAGTAGTGTCGCAGCTTCTGCGATGCCATGAATACCGCATATGCTATCTTTTGGTAATGCGGGTACCGTGATTTGCATGGATTGAGGACAGTGGATGAAGGAAATATGCCCTAGAGGCAATAATAAAGTTATTATTTATTTCCTTATATCATGATAAAAGTTTATTATTCATGCTAGAATTGTATTATCCGTAAACATAATACTTGTGTGAATACATAGACAAACTAAACGTCACTAGTATGCCTCTACTTGACTAGCTCGTTAATCGAAGATGGTTATGTTTCCTAACCATAGACATGTGTTGTCATTTGATTAACGAGATCACATCATTAGGAGAATGATGTGATTGACATGACCCATTCCATTAGCTTAGCACCCGATCATTTAGTATGTTGCTATTGCTTTCTTCATGACTTATACATGTTCCTATGACTATGAGATTATGCAACCCCCGTTTGCCGGAGGAACACTTTGTGTGCTACCAAACGTCACAGCGTAACTGGGTGATTATAAAGGAGCTCTACAGGTGTCTCCAAAGGTACATGTTGGGTTGGCGTATTTCGATATTAGGATTTGTCACTCCGATTGTCGGAGAGGTATCTCTGGGCCCTCTCGGTAATGCACATCACATAAGCCTTGCAAGCATTGCAACTAATGAGTTAGTTGCGAGATGATGTATTACGAAACGAGTAAAGAGACTTGCCGGTAACGAGATTGAACTAGGTATTGAGATACCGACGATCGAATCTCGGGCAAGTAACATACCGATGACAAAGGGAACAAAGTATGTTGTTATGCGGTCTGACCGATAAAAGATCTTCGTAGAATATGTGGGAGCCAATATGAGCATCCAGGTTCCGCTATCGGTTATTGACCGGAGACATGTCTCGGTCATGTCTACATTGTTCTCGAACCCGTAGGGTCCGCACGCTTAACGTTACGACGACAGTTTCATTATGAGTTTATATATTTTGATGTACCGAAGTTTGTTTGGAGTCCCGGATGTGATCACGGACATGACGAGGAGTCTCGAAATGGTCGAGACATAAAGATTGATATATTGGACGGCTATATTCGGACACCGGAAGTGTTCCGGGTGATTTTGGAGAAAACCGGAGTGCCGGAGGGTTACCGGAACCCCCTCGGGAGAAATAATGGCTAGTGGAGAGAGAGGGGCGGCCAGGGTGGGCCGCACGCCCCCTCCCCCTCTGGTCCGAATTGGACTAGGAGAGGGGGGGCGGCGCCCCCCTTTCCTTCTCCCTCTCCCCCTTCCTTTCCCCCTCCTAGTAGGAGTAGGAAAGAGGGGAGTCCTACTCCTACTAGGAGGAGGACTCCTCCTCCTTCGCGTGCCCAAGGGCCGGCCGGTCTCCCCCCTTGGTCCTTTATATACGGGGGCAGGGGGGCACCTCTAGACACACAAGTTGATCCTCGTGATCGTTTTCTTAGCCGTGTGCGGTGCCCCCCTCCACCATACTCCTCGGTAATATTGTAGTGGTGCTTAGGCGAAGCCCTGCGATGGTAGAACATCAAGATCGTCACCATGCCGTCATGCTGACG
Source organism: Triticum aestivum (assembly GCF_018294505.1). NCBI lineage: Eukaryota > Viridiplantae > Streptophyta > Magnoliopsida > Poales > Poaceae > Triticum > Triticum aestivum. The sequence continues at coordinate 551,808,225 of NC_057806.1, forward strand.
GAACTCTTCCCCAACACTTTGCTGGATCGGAGTCTGGGGATCGTCATCGAGCTGAACGTGTGCTAAAACTCGGAGGTGCCGTAGTTTCGGTGCTTGATCGGTCGGGCCGTGAAGACGTATGACTACATCAACCGCGTTGTCATAATGCTTCCATTGTCGGTCTACGAGGGTATGTAGACAACACTCTCCCCTCTCATTGCTATGCATCACCATGATCTTGCGTGTGCGTAGGATTTTTTTTGAAATTACTACGTTTCCCAACAGTGGCATCCGAGCCTAGGTTTTATGTGTTGATGTTATTTGCATGAGTAGAACACAAGGAGTTGTGGGCGATATAAGTCATACTGCTTACCAGCATGTCATACTTTGGTTCGGCGGTATTGTTGGATGAAGCGGCCCGGACCGACATTACGCGTATGCTTACGCGAGACTGGTTCTACCAACGTGTTTTGCACACAGGTGGCTGGCGGGTGTCAGTTTCTCCAACTTTAGTTGAACTGAGTGTGGCTACGCCCGGTCCTTGCGAAGGTTAAAACAGCACCAAGTTGACAAACTATCGTCGTGGTTTTTGATGCGTAGGTAAGATTGGTTCTTGCTTAAGCCCGTAGCAGCCACGTAAAACTTGCAACAACAAAGTAGAGGATGTCTAACTTGTTTTTGCAGGGCATGTTGTGATGTGATATGGTCAAGACATGATGCTAAATTTTATTGTATGCGATGATCATGTTTTGTAACCGAGTTATCGGCAACTGGCAGGAGCCATATGGTTGTCGCTTTATTGTATGCAATGCAATCGCCCTGTAATGCTTTACTTTATCACTAAGCGGTAGCGATAGTCGTAGAAGCATAAGATTGGCGAGACGACAACGATGCTACGATGGAGATCAAGGTGTCGGGCCGGTGACGATGGTGATCATGACGGTGCTTCGAAGATGGAGATCACAAGCACAAGATAATGATGGCCATATCATATCACTTATATTGATTGCATGTGATGTTTATCTTTTATGCATCTTATCTTGCTTTGATTGACGGTAGAATTTTAAGATGATCTCTCACTAATTATCAAGAAGTGTTCTCCCTGAGTATGCACCGCTGCAAAAGTTCTTCGTGCTGAGACACCACGTGATGATCGGGTGTGATAGGCTCTACATTCAAATACAACGGGTGCAAAACAGTTGCACACGTGGAATACTCAGGTTATACTTGACGAGCCAAGCAGATACAGATATGGCCTCGGGACACGGAGACCGAAAGGTCGAGCGTGAATCATATAGTAGATATGATCAACATAGTGATGTTCACCAATGAAGCTACTCCATCTCACGTGATGATCGGACATTGTTTAGTTGATTTGGATCACGTGATCACTTACATGATTAGAGGGATGTCTATCTAAGTGGGAGTTCTTTAGTAATATGATTAATTGAACTTAAATTTATCATGAACTTAGTACCTGATAGTATCTTGCTTGTTTATGTTTGATTGTAGATAGATGGCCCGAGCTGTTGTTCCGTTGAATTTTAATGCGTTCCTTGAGAAAGCAAAGTTGAATGATGATGGTAGCAATTACACGGACTGGGTCCATAACTTGAGGATTATCCTCATTGCTGCACAGAAGAATTACGTCCTGGAAGCACCGCTGGGTGCCAGGCCTGCTGCTGGAGCAACACCAGATGTTATGAATGTCTGGCAGAGCAAAGCTGATGACTACTCGATAGTTCAGTGTGCCATGCTTTACGGCTTAGAATTGGGACTTCAACGACGTTTTGAACGTCATGGAGCATATGAGATGTTCCAGGAGTTGAAGTTAATATTTCAAGCAAATGCCCGGATTGAGAGATATGAAGTCTCCAATAAGTTCTATAGCTGCAAGATGGAGGAGAACAATTCTGTCAGTGAGCATATACTCAAAATGTCTGGGTATAATAATCACTTGATTCAATTGGGAGTTAATCTTCCAGATGATTGCGTCATTGACAGAATTCTCCAATCACTTCCACCTAGCTACAAGAGCTTCGTGATGAACTATAATATGCAAGGGATGAATAAGACAATCCCTGAGCTCTTCGCAATGCTGAAAGCTGCGGAGGTAGAAATCAAGAAGGAGCATCAAGTGTTGATGGTCAACAAGACCACTAGTTTCAAGAAAAAGGGCAAAGGGAAGAAGAAGGGGAACTTCAAAAGGAACATCAAGCAAGTTGCTGCTCAGGAGAAGAAACCCAAATCTGGACCTAAGCCTGAAACTGAGTGCTTCTACTGCTAGCAGACTGGTCACTGGAAGCGGAACTGCCGCAAGTATTTGACGGATAAGAAGGATGGCAACGTGAACAAAGGTATATATGATATACATGTTATTGATGTGTACCTTACTAATGCTCGCAGTAGCACCTGGGTATTTGATACCGGTTCTGTTGCTAATATTTGCGACTTGAAACAGGGACTACGGATTAAGCGAAGATTGGCTAAGGACGAGGTGACGATGCGCGTGGGAAATGGTTCCAAAGTCGATGTGATCGCGGTCGGCACGCTACCTCTACATCTACCTTCGGGATTAGTATTAGACCTAAATAATTGTTATTTGGTGCCAGCGTTGAGCATGAACGTTATATCTGGATCTTGTTTGATGGGAGACAATTATTCTTTTAAATCAGAGAATAATGGTTGTTCTATTTATATGAGTAATATCTTTTATGGTCATGCACCCTTGAAGAGTGGTCTATTTTTATTAAATATCGATAGTAGTGACACACATATTCATAATGTTGAAGCCAAAAGATGCAGAGTTGATAATGATAGTGCAACTTATTTGTGGCACTGCTATCGGTGTCAAAACCGGCGGATCTCGGGTAGGGGGTCCCGAACTATGCGTCTAGGCCGGATGGTAAGAGGAGGCAAGGAACACGATGTTTTACCCAGGTTCGGGCCCTCTTGATGGAGGTAAAACCCTACGTCCTGCTTGATTAATATTGATGATATGGGTAGTACAAGAGTAGATCTACCACGAGATCAAGGAGGCTAAACCCTAGAAGCTAGCCTATGGTATGATTGTTGTATATGAAGTTGTCCTACAGACTAAAACCCTCCGATTTATATAGACACCGAAGAGGGTTAGGGTTACACAAAGTCGGTTATAATGGTAGGAGATCTTGAATATCCGTATCGCCAAGCTTGCCTTCCACGCCAAGGAAAGTCCCATCCGGACATGGGACGAAGTCTTCAATCTTGTATCTTCATAGTCCTGGAGTCCGGCTACCCGAACACCCCCTAATCCAGGACTCCCTCAGTAGCCCCTGAACCAGGCTTCAATGACGACGAGTCCGGCGCGTAGATTGTCTTCGGCATTGCAAGGCGGGTTCCTCCTCCAAATTCTTCATAAAAGTTTGTAAACACCAAGAGTAGTGTCCGGCTCTGCAAAATAAGTTTCCACGTATTGCCACAGAGAGAATAATATTAACACAAATCTAATCTGCTGACGTATTCCGCAGCATGACATCACACTACGGCCAAGCCTTTATTCGAATCGTTTTCACTTTTCCACCTCAGCGTGTTTTGCGAGGCGGTTTCCTTGGCACGTCTTGTCAAAGCAGAGATCATGTCCCCCATTTATGGGATTCTCATCAATACGGACGTGGGTAACCCAACCGCGCCATTTATCACGGCGCTTGGGAGGCAAGTGAGTTTTACTAGGCTGGTGGGGACGCATAGTCGCATCCGCTCATATAAGGGGATAAGGATCCACCTTTTTACCTACGCCTTCTTCCTCCTTTGCCTATCCATCTTCTGCGCACCCGAGCTCCAGCGCCCAAGCCCGCACTTCCTACCTCAACCTTCTCCAACAATGTCCGGAGCGGGAGGCAAGTGGATGGTCTCCTCCGTCACGGAGGGCCATGTCAAAAGGCTAAGGAAGGCCGGATACCTATCCAAAGACATCGCGCACTGGCTTCCTGAGGAGGGGCAGCTTCTCCCCACCCCAAGGCCCCATGAGAGGGTAGTATTTCTTCCCCACTTTCTCCGTGGACTGGGCTTTCCTCTCCACCCATTTGTCCGCGGGCTCATTTTCTACTATGGCCTAGATTTCCATGATCTGGCCCCGAACTTCATCCTTAATATCTCGGCATTTATTGTCGTGTGCGAGGCTTTCCTCTGCATCCGCCCCCATTTCGGCCTCTGGCTCAAGACCTTCAACGTCAAGCCAAAGGTGGTGCACGGCAACCAGGTGGAGTGCAGAGGTGCCATGGCGGGCAAAATAGCCAATGTCATATGGCTCGAGGGCTCCTTTGTGGAGACCTTTAAGGGGTGGCAGTCAGGGTGGTTTTACATCACCGAGCCACGCGATACGAAGTGGATCGCAGCCCCTGAATTCTGATCCGGACCCCCTACGCGGCTCACGTCCTGGAAGGAGACGGGCTTGTCGTGGGGCGACGAAGAAGAGGTGACCGGACTGCAAAAATGCATCCAGTCCCTGGTGAACAAGCAGCTCAAGCTTGTCAACATAGTCCAGGTCATGCTCGTCCGCCGGATCCTTCTGTGTCAAGAACAGGACTTTAATTTGTGGGAGTTCAACCCGGCGCAGCACCGAACTCTGAGCAGGCTCTTCGACACAACGTACGAAGATGTCTATAAGGGGCTAACCAAAGGCGCCGAGGCTCCCACATCCGCCTCCGAAGACTGCGGATTCAGCTCGCAGCGTCCTGCTGGCGAGGTAAAATATTTTCATCTTTTACAGGATGTTAAGTTTTCTTCATAGTTTGACTCTATGCGGGATCTAAACTCCCTCACCTTTGACAGGATTGGCAGGCGAAGTCCGGACTGATTAACTGTCCGGCTCCCTTGCTCGAAGACCCAGCCCCTGCTCTCCTAGTGAAGTTGCTGGTTCCGGCACCTTATGTGGTGCCGGAGAAGAAGGCCAAGAAGAAGAAGGCCACAGGAACTCGAAAGAGTTCCCGGCATATGGTGGTGTCGGACTCGTCGTCCAACGAGTCCGAGATGCACTCCTCCCATGAAGACGAGGAGGAGGAAGAAGAAACCTCCCCCCCTCCAGCGGGGGGAGGAAAGAAGAGGGAGGCCGCCCCAGTAGGGGAGGCCGAGGGGTCCAAGAAGAGGAAAACCCCTCCACCGGACTACGCCCCAACGCCGACGAGGAGGAAGAGGAGTGGCCAGAAAGGGCCAAGCGTCCAGCGAAATCGTAAGTGTTCGGATACCAGAGTAACTCATGATATTCCTTTTGTTGCACAGCTTTCCCTGATGTCGAATATAATCATGCAGCCCGCCCAAGGACGGGCTCGACGAGTCGTCGAGCGGCTCCCTGGATTCATCGGACATGAATTCAGTTCTGCCCGCTGCCTCCCCCTGTGCTGCGGATGACGCCGAAGTGGCATCGCGACAAGCTCCGGGGCAAGAGGAGGTGGTCCAGGAGGAGCCGCGGGGCGACCTCCCGGACTCCAGGAGTAAAAGGGACAAGACCCCCCAGGGCTCCAAGTCTGGCTTTAAGCCAGACACCGCGCCGGAATCATCAATGGTTCTGGACCGCGGCAGGCGAACTCCTGCCAAGAGGAGCAAGCCTATTGAGCCGGCGTCCTCCGCCCAACCGGAGGCGCCGGACAATCTGCTGGAGGTGCTTAAGGGCGCCTCCATCAACGAGGAGCACCGTACCATTATGAGTACGGTGGTCTAGAAGGTTCGGTCCACCAAAAGCGGAATGACTGAAGCTTGTGCTAGCCTTCTAACAGGCTTCGAGGTAAGTAAAAATATGTAAAAATATTACCGCATAGACAGTAGCCCCTGATGCTCTGTTTGGCGTTCGGAAAGAAAAGCCGAATAGAGGATCTATTAAATATCACAAGAGTCTAACTAAAAAGGAGTCAATATACGTATGCAGGCTTCGCTGCTGGCCACCGCCGCACTGACTGCGGAGGTGGGTGCCCTAAAGCAGGGCCTCGAGCGGACCGAGCAAGAGCTCGGCCTTGCCAAAGGGCAGCTCGAGGAGAAAGAAGGTAAACGATACCTTATAGAAAAAATGCCTATAAGAAGACGCAATTGCAAAAAATGACAGGGGTATACTGCTTATTTGTAGGGGCCATGACTGAGGTGGCGACCCTCAAGCAGGCGCTGTCCGAGGCCGAGAAGAAAGCGGCCACGGAGCGCACCGAGCAGGAGAAATTTGAGGCACAGGTCGGCGAGGTGCAGCAAGAGCTTCAGGCTCTCATGAAAAAACATGAGAGTTTGGAGCTTGACTCGAAGACGCGAGCGTCCGAGCTTGTTGCGGCCCTTAAAACTGCCAAGTCTGCCAAGGCCGAAGCCCAGAAGGCCCTCCAGGAATTGGATGCAGTGAAAAATATAGCGGCGGGTAAGGCATTCTCTATGCAAAGCAGACATATAAAAGTAAACTACTTGTTACTTACCCGAATCCGGAGCTCTCCAGGGGCATTCGCAGATCTTCCCCGCAGCGTATCCGATGCCGCAGCATTCTACCGAGCCGAGGAAGGTAGCTCGACGGAGAAGGTGTTCTGGTCTTAGTACGCTGAGGCCGGACACCCTGTGCCCTTGAGCGACCAGCTAGAGCAACTGGTCGAGCTCCACAAGGTAGCCGAATAGGCCCTGAAGGGCTTCATAGTTTGGCTGTGGCCTGGAGAGGCCCTGCCTGGGAGCTACTTCGGACTAGTGCGGCGGCCAGTGGAGGCTTGTCCAAGGCTCGAGGTCATCAAGCGCTCCGTCTGCATCGAAGGTGCCCGTAGGGCCCTTGCCCATGCAAAGGTGCACTAGGGTAAGCTGGACGGTGAGAAGCTTGTGAGGGATGGGCCGCCGCCGGGGAAGGAGCATCGCAAGCCCGAGAACTATTACAAGGATGTTCTAGCCGGTGCCCGCCTTATGGCGGATGAATGCACTAAGGATGTAATTTTTGAATGAACTCGCTCGTGTTATCCTGTGCGCTGAAAACTTGTTCATATGCGCTAAGCAATGCTTGAATTTAAAATATTACTTTCTGTGCGGCCGTTTATCAAAAAATTGAGACATGGCCAGTCGTCGGCTTTTGCCCCCATGCCACTAGTGCTGGGGTGTTCGGGATAAACCTGAGCGCTCTTTTTCCCATGATTGGGTCCGTCGAGGGAGGCGCTCAACACAACGAACAAGGCAATCAGACTATAATGCTTGAACACTCTCACTTAGCCATAGAACTTTATAATTTTAAATTTCGGCGAAGCCCCTAGTATTCGGAAGACCGAGTTCGGGGCGCTATCCACGCCTTGGCCGGACAAAGACGGTTCCTCGCTCGAAGCGGCATAAGTCTTTAAGGACTCGAAAAACCTCTCGAACAGCGACCGGTCTCTCGCCTCATCATGACAGTTAGTTTTAGCTTTCTCTACTGAGGTCCTCAGCTCAGCTCAACTGGGGCACAATCGCAGTAGTTCTCCTAGTGCTACCTTAGCCGATATAGCGGAACGTAAGGCACCAAAACATAGGAGCTGGGCAAACCCACATATTGACCCAAATCATGATTCGGAGCCGATGCATATAGTGCTATAAGTTCGGGGTGCCGCACTTGTGAAAGTGTACGGACTTCTCACGCCATATTGATGGGTACTGAAGCCCCTGGCGTATTTTTGCCGTACCACAGTGTACGGATGCATCATGTTATTAATAGACATATGTATAAAAAGAGGATAATGCAAAAAAATAGACAAAAAGCTATGCATTGTTTATAGAAAGGTTGCTATGAAAGCGGAACGATACAAATGGTGCGATAAGCAAAAGAAATTGGACTATTTAACATGTCCTGGCCAGGGGAAGGCCGCGGAATTGTATTAAAAACAGGTATACTGCTCGCAATAGAGACCACCTGGAAGTTCCATAATGCGGCGTGGCTTGTCTGCGTTCCTGGATCTTGCATCGTTTGTGCGGCAGTTGAAATGCCGAACGGGTCGTCTGAAGCATGGAGTCCTGAGAGTAAGAAAAAAAAGGAATCCGGCAGCCCCTGGTGCGGTTTAAGTCGTATTTCGGGCGTGCCGTGATAGTGCCCCTTCCCATGTACCCATGGTATTTCAAGAGCATAGTTATGTACGCGAAGCACTGGTTTTGCTATATCGCGAGGGCTAGGGTTGGGGCCGCATTACTACGCTAGCTCAGAACGTGCCAGGTGGTCTTGTTGTAGGGTACTCCGGGTGTGCTTGACAGTGTCCGGCTTTTTGAAGGCCGAACTGGAGAACTGCCTAGAGAGGCTGCTTTGTACTTCTGCTGTGAGCGCTGCCGTGTGCTCCTCCGTTCGGAGGGAGCGTTCAGTGTTCCCATTGACCGTGATTACTCCTCTAGGGCCTGACATCTTGAGCTTGAGGTATGCATAGTGCGGTACCGCGTTGAATTTTGCGAATGCGGTTCGCCCGAGCAGTGCGTGATAGCCACTATGGAACGGGACTATGTCGAAGATTAACTCCTCGCTTCGGAAGTTATCCGGAGATCCAACGACCACTTCCAGTGTGACTGAGCCTGTAAAGTTGGCTTCTACACCTGGTATGACTCCTTTAAAGGTCGTTTTGGTGGGCTTGATCCTCGAGGGATCTATGCCCATTTTTCGCACTGTATCCTGGTAAAGTAGGTTCAGGCTGCTGCCGCCGTCCATGAGGACTCTTGTGAGATGAAATCCGTCAATGATTGGGTCTAGAACCAATGCGGCGAAGCTGCCGTGATGGATGCTAGTGGGGTGGTCCCTTCGATCAAAGGTGATCGGGCAGGAGGACCATGGGTTGAACTTTGGGGCGACTGGCTCCATCGCATATACGTCCCGTAACGCACGCTTCCGCTCCCTCTTGGGGATGTGGGTTGCGTATATCATGTTCACCGTCCGCACTTGCGGGGGAAATCCCTTCTGTCCATTGTTGTTCGGCGGCCTAGGCTCCTCCCCGTCGTCGCTATGCAGCCCCTTGTCTTTGTTTTCGACTCTTAACTTGCCTGCCTGCTTGAACACCCAACAATCCCTGTTGGTGTGATTGGCTGGCTTTTCGGGGGTGCCATGTATTTGGCACAAGCGGTCGAGTATCCGGTCCAAACTGGACGGGCCCTGAGTATTTCTTTTGAATGCCTTTTTCCGTTGACCAGATTTGTAGCCTCGGAATCCGGCATTAACTACCGTATCCTCGTTGCTGTCGCTATTAACGCGGAGCTTTTGTTTGTTCCGACGCGACCTGTCGCTTTTGTCCTTGGTATTCGAATTACCAGGGTTCTTGGTTAAATTGTTGCTGCGAGCTAGCCAGCTGTCTTCTCCCGCACAAAAGCGGGTCATGAGTGTCGTGAGGGCTGCCATAGATTTCGGCTTTTCCTGTCCCAGGTGACGGGCAAGCCACTCGTCACGGATATTATGCTTGAAGGCCGCTAAGGCCTCTGCGTCCGGACAGTCGACTATCTGGTTTTTCTTTGTTACGAACCATGTCCAGAATTGCCTGGCCGATTCCTCTGGCTGCTGAATTATGTAGCTTAGGTCATCGGCGTCCGGTGGTCGCACATAAGTGCCCTGGAAGTTGTCAAGGAATGCGGCTTCCAGGTCCTCCCAAGAACCAATTGAGTCTGCTGGCAAGCTGTTAAGCCAATGCCGGGCCGGTCCCTTAAGTTTGAGTGGGAGGTATTTGATGGCGTGTAGATCATCACCGTGGGCCATGTGGATATAAAGGAGATAATCCTCGATCCATACCGCAGGATCTGTTGTGCCATCGTACGATTCGATGTTTACGGGTTTGAAGCCCTCAGGGATTTTATGATCCATTACTTCATCTGTGAAGCATAGTGGGTGTGCGGCGCCTCTGTATTGGGCTATATCACGACGCAGCTCGAAGGAGCTTTGTCTGTTGAGTTCGACCTGTCCGGATTCATTGTATCCGGAGTGACGATCACCGTCACGTGCCGTGGGGCGCCTGCGCGATCCGTAGATCGATCTTGTTTGCCTTGCCTTGTCCTCTAGTATGTCGCATAGGTCGGGCGCATTTTCCCGTGCCTTAGTATGCTTGACACGGCGCCGGGGCATGGCTTGAGTGGAGGGCCGAGAGGCCTCTCTATCGTGGCCACGAGGTGGCCGATCGGCCATGTCATGCGCTGGTGATGTAGGTGCTTCCTCCTCTAGTCGGGGTAGCAGCCTGCGCTTTGGGTAACTCTTGGTGGGGCATTCGAGTTCATACTCTTCGGCCGCAAGGACTTCAGTCCATCTGACAGCTAGCAAATCCTGATCAGCTCTAAGCTGTTGCTGCTTGCCATGGCCATAAGCCTGCGTTTAAAATGCTCTTGTTCGGCGGGATCCTTTGGCACGAGGAACTCGTCGTCGTCGAGGCTTGCCTCGTCTTCGGAGGGAGGCGTATAATTATCGTCCTCAACCTCTTGGTCCGCCGCCCTCTCGTGAGGGCTGGCTTCTTTGTCCTCCTGTGCTGAGTCTTGCTGGAGGGGGTGTTCTTTGGCGCTTTCTGGAGTAGTATTATCTCCCGTGCCGGAATCACCTTTTTTTGCTTTGGCGGGATTTAGAGCAGCGCCGCTGACGCCGGCGCTTGGGCTGTTTCTTAGAGGTATCGTCCCCTGCTGTTCCATCGCCGTCTCCATCCTTTGGAGTGTCCACCATATATATGTCATATGATGAGGTGGCCTTCCAGCGCCCTATAGGTGTTGGTTCTTGTTCGTCTCCTGCATCGTCGTCCATGCCGTCGATGTCTTCGGAGTCAAAGTCAAGCATGTCGGTTAAGTCGTCGACAGTGGCTACGAAGTGGGTGGTGGGTGGGTTTTGAATTTCTTCATCGTCCATATCCCAACCTTGCTGACCGTAGTCCGGCCAGGGCTCTCCTGATAAAGAGAGAGACTTTAGAGAATTTAGGATGTCGCCAAAGGGCGAGTGCTGAAAGATGTCCGCGGCGGTGAACTCCATTATCGGCGCCCAATCGGATTCGATCGGCAGGGGCGCGGGGGGCTCGGAGTTCGGAGAGGAATCCGGCTCCTCGGAGTCACGAGCCATGCGGAGTGCGGGGCTGGAGTTCGGCTCGATCGCCTCTGAGATTGCAGCCCCTGAGGCAGCATCCAACCGCTGATCCTCGATCGGCGTAGTAGGCTCTGAAACAATGGTCGGAACCGATGCGTGTGCGGCCTCCAAGGCGCTGTTCGGCGGCAGAGCTATATCATGCCCATCGATACAGTGCGACGCGCTTGGCTGTGGCTCGAATCCGTCGAAGATCAAGTCCCCGCGGATGTCAGCCATGTAGTTTAGGCTTCCAAACCTGACCTAATGGCCAGGGGTGTAGCTTTCGATCTGCTCAAGGTGGCTAAGCGAATTGGCCCGCAGTGCGAAGCCGCCGAAGACGAAGATCTGTCCGGGGAGAAAAGTCTCACCCTAGACTGCATCGTTGTTGATGATCGAAGGAGCCATCGGGCCTAAAAGCGATGACACAGAGGAACTCTCAATGAAAGCACCAATGTCAGTGTCAAAACCGGCAGATCTCGGGTAGGGGGTCCCGAATTGTGCGTCTAGGCCGGATGGTAACAGGAGGCAAGGAACACGATGTTTTACCCAGGTTCGGGCCCTCTTGATGGAGGTAAAACCCTACGTCCTGCTTGATTAATATTGATGATATGGATAGTACAAGAGTAGATCTACCACGAGATCAAGGAGGCTAAACCCTAGAAGCTAGCCTATGATATGATTGTTGTATATGAAGTTGTCCTACAGACTAAAACCCTCTGGTTTATATAGACACCGGAGAGGGTTAGGGTTACACAAAGTCAGTTATAATGGTAGGAGATCTTGAATATCTGTATCGCCAAGTTTGCCTTCCACGCCAAGGAAAGTCCCATCCGGACACGGGAGGAAGTCTTCAATCTTGTATCTTCATAGTCCTGGAGTCCGGCTGAAGGTATAGTCCGGCTACCCGAACACCCCCTAATCCAGGACTCCCTCAACTGCCGTTTAGGTCATATCGGTGTAAAGCGCATGAAGAAACTCCATACTAATGGACTTTTGGAACCACTTGATTATGAATCACTTGGTACTTGCGAACTGTGCCTTATGGGCAAGATGACCAAAACACCATTCTCCGGTACTATGGAGAGAGCAACAGATTTGTTGGAAATCATACATACAGACGTATGTGGTCCGATGAATGTTGAGGCTCGTGGCGGATATCGTTATTTTCTCACCTTCACAGATGACTTAAGCAGATATGGGTATATCTACTTAATGAAACATAAGTCTGAAACATTTGAAAAGTTCAAAGAATTTCAGAGTGAAGTTGAAAATCATCGTAACAAGAAAATAAAATTCCTACGATCTGATCGTGGAGGAGAATATTTGAGTTACGAGTTTGGTGTACATTTGAAACAATGTGGAATAGTTTCGCAACTCAGGCCACCCGGAACACCACAGCGTAATGGTGTGTCCGAACGTCATAATCATACTTTACTAGATATGGTGCGATCTATGATGTCTCTTACTGATTTACCGCTATCATTTTGGGGTTATGCTTTAGAGACGGCCGCATTCACGTTAAATAGGGCACCATCAAAATCCGTTGAGACGACGCCTTATGAACTGTGGTTTGGCAAGAAACCAAAGTTGTCATTTCTGAAAGTTTGGGGCTGTGATGCTTATGTGAAAAAGCTTCAACCTGATAAGCTCGAACCCAAATCAGAGAAATGTGTCTTCATAGGATATCCAAAAGAAACTATTGGATACACCTTCTATCACAGATCCGAAGGCAAGACTTTTGCTGCTAAATTCAGAAACTTTCTAGAGAAGGAGTTTCTCTCAAAAGAAGTGAGTAGGAGGAAAGTAGAACTTCATGAGGTTACTGTACCTGCTCCCTTATTGGAAAGTAGTACATCACAGAAACTAGTTTCTGTGACACCTACACCAATTAGTGAGGAAGCTAATGATGATGATCATGAAACTTCAGAACAAGTTACTACTGAACCTCGTAGATCAACCAGAGTAAGATCCGCACCAGAGTGGTACGGTAATCCTGTTCTGCAAGTCATGCTACTAGATCATGATGAACCTACGAACTATGGAGAAGCGATGGTGAGCCCAGATTCCGCAAAATGGCTTGAAGCCATGAAATCTAAGATTAGATCCATGTATGAGAACAAAGTGTGGACTTTGGTTGACTTTCCCAAAGATCGGCAAGCAATTGAGAATAAATGGATCTTCAAGAAGAAGACTGACGCTGACGGTAATGTTACTGTCTACAAAGCTCGACTTGTCGCAAAAGGTTTTCGACAAGTTCAAGGGATTGACTACGATGAGACCTTATCACCCGTAGCGATGCTTAAGTCTGTCCGAATCATGTTAGCAATTGCCGCATTTTATGATTATGAAATTTGGCAGATGGATGTCAAAACTGCATTCCTGAATGGATTTCTGGAAGAAGAGTTCTATATGATGCAGCCAGAAGGTTTTGTCGATCCAAAGGGATCTAACAAAGTGTGCAAGCTCCAGCGATCCATTTATGGACTGGTGCAAGCCTCTCGGAGTTGGAATAAACGCTTTGATAATGTGATCAAAGCATTTGGTTTTGTACAGACTTTTGGAGAAGCCTGCATTTACAAGAAAGTGAGTGGGAGCTCTGTAGCATTTCTGATATTATATGTAGATGACATATTACTAATCGGAAATGATATAGAATTTCTAGATAGCATAAAGGGATACTTTAATAAGAGTTTTTCAATGAAAGACCTCGGTGAAGCTGCTTACATATTGGGCATTAAGATCTATAGAGATAGATCAAGACGCTTAATTGGACTTTCACAAAGCACATACCTTGACAAAGTTTTGAAAAAGTTCAAAATGGATCAAGCAAAGAAAGGATTCTTGCCTGTGTTACAAGGTGTGAAATTGAGTAAGACTCAATGCCCGACCACTGCAGAAGATAGAGAGAAAATGAAAGATGTTCCCTATGCTTCAGCCATAGGCTCTATCATGTATGCAATGCTGTGTACCAGACCTGATGTATGTCTTGCTATAAGTCTAGCAGGGAGGTACCAAAGTAATCCAGGAGTGGATCACTGGACAGCGGTCAAGAACATCCTGAAATACCTGAAAAGGACTAAGGATATGTTTCTCATATATGGAGGTGACAAAGAGCTCATCGTAAATGGTTACGTTGATGCAAGATTTGACACTGATCCGTAAAATTCTAAATCGCAAACCGGATACGTGTTTACATTAAACGGTGGAGCTATCAGTTGGTGCAGTTCTAAACAAAGCGTTATGGCGGGATCTACATGTGAAGCGGAGTACATAGCTGCTTCGGAAGCAGCAAACGAAGGAGTCTGGATGAAGGAGTTCATATCCGATCTAGGTGTCATACCTAGTGCATCGGGTCCAATGAACATATTTTTTGACAATACTGGTGCAATTGCCTTGGCAAAGGAATCCAGATTTCACAAGAGAACCAAGCACATCAAGAGACGCTTCAATTCCATCAGGGATCTAGTCCAGGTGGGAGACATAGAGATTTGCAAGATACATACGGATCTGAATGTAGCAGACCCGTTGACTAAGCCTCTTCCACGAGCAAAACATGATCAGCACCAAAGCTCCATGGGTGTTAGAATCATTACTGTGCAATCTAGATTATTGACTCTAGTGCAAGTGGGAGACTGAAGGAAATATGCCCTAGAGGCAATAATGAAGTTATTATTTATTTCCTTATATCATGATAAAAGTTTATTATTCATGCTAGAATTTTATTATCCGGAAACATAATACTTGTGTGAATACATATACAAATTAAACGTCACAAGTGTGCCTCTACTTTACTAGCTCGTTAATCGAAGATGGTTATGTTTCCTAACCATACACATGTGATGTCATTTGATTAACGGGATCACATCATTAGGAGAATGATATGATTGACATGACCCATTCCATTAGCTTAGCACCCGATCGTTTAGTATGTTGCTATTGCTTTCTTCATGACTTATACATGTTCCTATGACTATGAGATTATGCAACTCCCGTTTGCCGGAGGAACACTTTGTGTGCTACCAAACGTCACAACGTAACAGGGCGATTATAAAGGTGCTCTACAGGTGTATCCGATGGTACATGTTGGGTTGGCGTATTTCGAGATTAGGATTTGTCACTCCGATTGTCGGAGAGGTATCTCTGGGCCCTCTCGGTAATGCACATCACATAAGCCTTGCAAGCATTGCAACTAATGAGTTAGTTGCGAGATGATGTATTACGAAATGAGTAAAGAGACTTGCCGGTAACGAGATTGAACTAGGTATTGAGATACCGACGATCGAATCTCGCGCAAGTAACATACCGATGACAAAGGGAACAAAGTATGTTGTTATGCGGGCTGACCAATAAAAGATCTTTGTAGAATATGTGGGAGCCAATATGAGTATCCAGGTTCCGCTATTGGTTATTGACAGGAGACATGTCTTGGTCATGTCTACATTGTTCTTGAACCCGTAGGGTCCGCACGCTTAACATTACGATGACAGTTTCATTATGAGTTTATATATTTTTATGTACCGAAGTTTGTTCGGAGTCCCGAATGTGATCACGGACATGACGAGGAGTCTTGAAATGGTCGAGACATAAAGATTGATATATTGGACGGCTATATTCGGACACCGGAAGTGTTCCGGGTGATTTTGGAGAAAACCGGAGTGCCGGAGGGTTACCGGAACCCCCCCGGGAGAAATAATGGGCCTTATGGGCCCTATTGGAGAGAGAGGGGCGGCCAGGGTGGGCCGCGTGCCCCCTCCCCCTCTGGTCCGAATTGGACTAGGAGAGGGGGGCGACGCCCCCCTTTCCTTCTCCCTCTCCCCTTCCTTTCCCCCTCCTAGTAGGAGTAGGAAAGAGGGGTGTCCTACTCCTACTAGGAGGAGGACTCCTCCTCCTTGGCGCGCCCAAGGGCCGGCCGGCCTCCCCCCTTGCTCCTTTATATACGGGGGCAGGGGGGCACCTCTAGACACACAAGTTGATCCTCATGATCGTTTTCTTAGCCGTGTGCGGTGCCCCCCCTCCACCATACTCGTCGATAATATTGTAGCGGTGCTTAGGCGAAGCCCTGCGACGATAGAACATCAAGATCGTCACCACGCCGTCGTGCTGACGGAACTCTTCCCCGACACATTGCTGGATCGGAGTCCGGGGATCGTCATCGAGCTGAACGTGTGCTAAAACTCGGAGGTGCCGTAGTTTCGGTGCTTGATCGGTCGGGCCGTGAAGACGTACTACTACATCAACCGCGTTGTCATAACGCTTCCGCTGTCGGTCTACGAGGGTACATAGACAACACTCTCCCCTCTCGTTGCTATGCATCACCATGATCTTGCGTGTGTGTAGGAAACTTTTTGAAATTACTACGTTCCCCAACGGTGGATACATAGTATACCGGCTTTTGAAGAGGGAATTTATGTCCGTCCGCTTCCCGTTCGACAACGAGCACCGCGCTTACAACTTGATGAGTTACCGCAATGTACAACAACATTGGTTCGCCGATGTTTGGCGCGGCCAGGATTGGGTTGGTTGCCAAGATGGCCTTTATTTCTTCCAATTCGGCTGTGGCCGCGTCCGTCCACTCGAAGTGTTCGGTGCACCGAAGGAGGCGATAAAGGGGTAAAGCCTTTTCTCCTAAGTGGGAGATAAAGCGGCTTAGAGCTGCCACGCATCCAGTTAGCTTCTGGATTTGTTTGAGGTCTGTTGGGGTAGCCAACTATGAAAAAGCTCGGATTTTGGCCGGATTAGCTTCAATACCTCTACTGGAGACAATGAAACCCAGGAGCTTTCCGGCTGGTACGCCAAAAACGCATTTTTCCGGATTGAGCTTGATGTCGTATGTTCGGAGGTTGTCGATTGTGAGCCTCAAGTCGTCTATCAAAGAGTCGACGTGTTTGGTTTTGTCGACCACATCGTCTACGTATGCCTCTACTGTTTTGCTGATTTGTTTCTCCAGACTTGTCTGAATCATGCACTGATATGTTGCGCCGGCGTTTTTGAGCCCAAAAGGCATTGTGTTAAAATAGAAGGGACCGTATGGTGTGATGAATGCAGTTGTGGCTTGTTCGCACTCCGCCATCTTGATTTGGTGGTAACCGGAGTATGCGTCGAGGAAACACAATGACTCGTGTCCTGCGGTAGCATCAATGATTTGATCGATGCGTGGGAGGGGGAAGGGATCCTTTGGGAAAGCTTTATTGAGGTCTTTGAAACCGACACAAAGGCGCCAGGATTTGTCCTTCTTTGGTACCATCACTAGGTTTGCTAGCCAGTCCGGGTGTTTTATTTCTCTGATGAATACGGCCTCCAATAACTTGGCTAGTTCCTCTCCCATGGCCTGTCTGAGGTTCGGAGAAACACCGAAGAGCTTGCTTGACCGGCTTGAATCCCTTTAGGATATTGAGGCTATGCTCGGCCAGCCTGCATGGGATTCCTAGCATATCTGAGGGATGCCAGGCGAATATGTCCCAGTTCACGCGCAGGAACTCTCGTAGTGCGGCGTCCACTGTGGGGTTTAACTGTGCCCCGATGGAGGCTGTTTTTGTAGGGTCCGTTGGGTGGACATGGAATTTGACTATTTCATCCGCTGGTTTAAAAGAGGTGGACTTGGGTCTCTTGTCGAGTATCACGTCGTCCCTATCCACTGTGGAGCGTAGCGTGGTTAATTCTTCGGCCGAGAGGGCTTCGAATAATGCCTCGAGGGCCAGTGCAGCTGTTTTGTTTTTGTTGCAGAGTGTCATGTACGGATCGCTAGCGAGAGTGATGATTCCGTTAGGCCCGGGCATTTTGAGCTTCATGTACCTGTAATGGGGTACGGCTTGGAAGATTTGAATGCCTCCCGTCCTAAAAGAGCATGATAACCACTGCTGAACGGGGCCACATGGAATGTAATTTCTCCGGACCTGTAATTATCCAGCGTGCCGAATACCACATCTAGTGTGATTTTCCCAGCATAGCGTGCTTCCCGACTGGGGATCCTCTAAAGGTTGTGCTACTTTGCTCAATGTGGTTCCAGTCTATCTCCATCTTATGAAGAGTTTCCTCATAGATGAGGTTTAATCCGCTGCCGCCGTCCATGAGTACTTTGGTGAGTCCAAAGCCGTCCATGATTGGACTTAGGACCAGTGCGGCTGGTGCTCAGGCTGTTCGGAATTTAGGTTCGTCACTGGCATTGAAGGTAATAGCTGTGTCACTCCATGGATTTATTGCTGCTACGTGGCAGATTTCGGCCATGCCGCGGAGTGTTCGCTTGCGCCTATTATTTGACGCGAAGGTCTGAAAGACTGTTAACACCATATTGTTATCCACGGGATGGTGCTCTGTGGTATTTGGGATAAGAAGATCCTCACCACTTTTGGCCACCTGCCGGAGTATCCAACATGCTCTAAGGCTATGCGTTGATATTGTATCCGCTATACTATGAATTTTGCAGGGTCCGTTGAGCCATCCCGCCAGTACGGTTCCATGCCCTGTAGAGGGTTTTTGCTTTTTAGTAGTTGACCCGGGTGTATTGTGATAATGCACCCTTTTATTTCGGTCTCGGTTTGTATTCATGGCCGGATTATCCCAAAAGTTTGTTTCGGTTTTCCAGGCACTTTCCATCGCACAGTACTTTCGTACTATGGACGCCAAGTCAGTGAAGCATGTTATCTCACGGCGATTTATGGCGTTAAGGATTCCCTTGTCCGTGCAATTTTGCAGAAAAATAGGATTGCGTCTTCCTCGCGACAGTCCTTAACCTTGTTCATGGCAAGGAGGAATCTGGCCCAATAGTGATGTACTGTTTCCTGGGGCTCTTGCCTGATGTGAGAAAGATCGCTTATGTGTGGGTGGGTGGGTGGAATTGAATCCGAACCCTTACCTGATCTGGGATCCAGGGGCCGAGGAGTTTCCAATTCTGGAAGTTCCGGTTCCGGGGTGTTACCCGATAATCTTGGCCTGCTGCCTGACTCTAAGTTCAGGGATTGGATGTTGTCCTCCCGCGAAGGGGCGTCCGGCTCGGAGAGCTCGAGAATCTGGACATAGTTGGTCCTCAAGATAGAGGAAAGGTCGCCGCATTGTTCCTCCACCACTGCAATATGATGGGTGACCGGTGGAGAGTTAATCTCCCTTTGATCGGGTTTAAGCCCAATCCGATCATAGTCCATAGCGATTCCTCAGGCGGCGATGTGATCCAAGAGCTCGTTTAAGGAGGCGAGCTCCATTGGATCCATCTGTTCGGCGACTGCCAATTTGACGTGGAGGCTGTTTTCGATGACCCGAGAAGTCATCGTCGGTGCGGCGGCCGAACAGGCGGTCATGATGAAACCGCCTAGCCGGAGAGTTTGGCCGACAGCCAAAGCTCCCCCAACAGTAGTATCATCTTTAAAGACGAGACGAGACATCCTTCCTTCTGGCGACGGCACAGAGGAACTCTCAATGAAAGCACCAATGTCTGTGTCAAAACCGGTGGATCTCAGTTAGGGGGTCCCGAACTGTGCATCTAAGGCGGATGGTAATAGGAGGCAGGGAACATGATGTTTTACCCAGGTTCGGGCCCTCTTGATGGAGGTAAAACCCTATGTCCTGCCTGATTTATTCTTGATGATATGAGTATTACAATAGTTGATCTACCACGAGATCAGAGAGGCTAAACCCTAGAAGCTAGCCTATGGTATGATTGTATGTTGTCCTACGGACTAAAACCCTCCGGTTTATATAGACACCGGAGGGGGCTAGGGTTAGACAAGGTCGGTTACAAAGGAGGAGATATACATATCCGTATTGCCTAAGCTTGCCTTCCACGCCAAGTAAAGTCCCATCCGGACACGAGACGAAGTCTTCAATCTTGTATCTTCATAGTCCAACAGTCCGGCCAAAGGATATAGTCCGGCTGTCCGGAGACCCCCTAATCCAGGACTCCCTCAGTACCATACTCCGGATGAAGCATCCTGTGCCTGTGCATGATGTCCAGAAGCTTACTGGTTGTTTGGCCGCCTTGAGTCGATTCATTTCTCGCCTCGGTGAAAAGGCATTGCCTCTTTACCGACTGTTGAAGAAATCCGACAAGTTCGATTGGACTCCTGAAGCTGATGCAGAATTTGCAGAACTCAAAGCCCTGCTTTCCACCCAGCCAGTGCTTGCTGCCCCAATGAGCAAAGAGCCTTTACTGCTTTATATTGCAGCCACTTGACAAGTTGTCACTACAATACTCATAGTCGAGCGGGAAGAAGAAGGAAAAGCCTATAAAGTTCAGCGCCCAGTATACTATGTTTCTGAATTCTGACTCCATCCAAGCAAAGATATCCACATTATCCGAAGCTTGTTTATGGGATTTACATGACCACAAAAAAGGTTGCACATTATTTCTCTGATCACTCCATTACAGTCGTCAGTGACACATCATTGTCAGAAATTCTGAACAACAGAGATGCAACTGGTCGAGTGGCAAAGTGGGCGATTTAACTCCTCCCCTTGGATATCAAGTTTGAGGCAAAGAAAGCTATCAAGTCCCAGGCAATAGCAGATTTCCTCGCCGATTGGAGCGAACAGCAACTGCTGACTCAGATTCACTCGGACCATTGGACCATGTTATTTTATGGATCTAAGATGCTGAATGGTTCTGGTGCTGGGGTAGTATTGGTATCCCCCCGAGGTGACAAGCTCCTCTATGTTCTCCAGGTTCATTTTGATTCCTCCAACAATGAAGCTGAATATGAGGCACTTTTGTATGGGTTGCGTATGGCCATTTCACTCGGCATCCGTCGACTCATGGTCTACGGCGACTCAGATTTGGTGGTGAATCAAGTAATGAAGGAGTGGGACGTCAGAAGCCCGGCTATGACTGGCTATTGGAATGCAGTGAGAAAGTTAGAGAAGAAGTTTGAGGGTTTAGAGCTCCATCACATACCCCAACTGAAAAATCAAGCAGCGAATGATTTGGTGAAGATAGGTTCCTAGAGAGAAGCCATTCCCAGTAATGTGTTTTTGGAACATATTCATACACCTTCAGTCCAGGAAGATCCTTTCACTAAAGAACCCCCACAACAAAAGAGCGCCACTGATCCGACTGAAGTCGAAGTCCCGGCCGTGGTCTACTTGATCATGGAGGTTTTGGTCATCACTCCCGACTG
Organism: Triticum aestivum; assembly: GCF_018294505.1. Classification (NCBI taxonomy): domain Eukaryota; kingdom Viridiplantae; phylum Streptophyta; class Magnoliopsida; order Poales; family Poaceae; genus Triticum; species Triticum aestivum. Next base: position 551,829,312 of record NC_057806.1, read on the forward strand.
GACAGTGCCGTACATCGCGTACATCCTTAGGAAGGAACTCCCAAAGGACGAAGAAGAGGCCCGATAGATCGTCTGCCGATCCAAAGCTTTTACTATGATAAGAGGGCAGCTGTTCAGAGAAAGTGTAACTGGAGTCAGCCAAAAATGCATAACACCAGAAGAAGGTCGAGTGATCTTTAACGACATCCACTCGGGGACCTGTGGTCACCATGTGTCCTCTCGGACCATTGTGGCCAAAGCATACCGAGCGGGATTTTATTGGCCACGGGCAAACGAGATGGCACACAAAATAGTTGACAGATGTGAAGGTTGCCAGTTTTACTCCAACATGTCTCACAAGCCCGCGTCAGCCCTGAAGACCATTCCACTCATATGGCCCTTTGCTGTTTGGGGTTTGGACATGGTTGGACCTCTGAGAACAGGTAGGAGCGGTTTCACTCATGTACTCATGGCAGTCGACAAGTTCACCAAATGGATTGAAGCCAAACCTATCAAAAGTCTTGAAGCTAGTACCGTGGTCAGTTTCATCAGAGAGTTAACATTCAGATATGGTGTTCCGCACAACATCATCACTGACAAAGGGTCAAACTTCGATTCTGATGAGTTCAGAGCCTTCTGCGCTTCCCAAGGCACTCGAGTCGATTATGCTTCAGTCGCCCATGCCCAGTCGAATGGACAAGCTGAAAGAGCAAACAGATTGATTCTCAAAGGACTGAAACCCCGACTGATGCGTGATCTCAAGCACGTGGCAGGCGCCTGGGTCGATGAACTTCCATCAGTGCTTTGGGGTTTGAGGACAACTCCTAATCGGTCGACTGGCCGAACTCCATTCTTCTTGGTCTATGGAGCTGAAGCTGTACTTCCGAGTGACTTGCTTCACAATGCACCCAGAGTCGAGCTTTTCTTAGAAGATGAAGCAGAACAGGCTCGGCAAGACACAGTTGATCTCCTGGAAGAGGAAAGAGAGATGGCCCTGATCTGGTCTACCATTTATCAGCAAGACTTGCATCGATTCCATGCTAGAAATGTGAGGGGTCGAGCATTTCAAGAAGGAGACTTGGTTCTTCAAGTGGATAAGCAGAAACCACACAAGCTCGCCCCTACTTGGGAAGGCCCCTTCATTATCACCAGAGTGCTCCACAATGGAGCATACCACTTATACAATGTTGAGCACAAGAAAGATGAGCCACGCGCTTGGAATGCGGAGCTACTCCGCCCCTTTTACACTTAAGCATTCAGACTGTTGAGATGTAGTAAGAAATACCCTTTAGTTTGATTATCAAGGACACAGTTTTATAGTCTCTTAAATGATTACTATTCCTTTTTTATATGTTCTAAATCCCCTAGTGGGTGCCTTAGATGCGAATCCTTTTCGCCTAAGTTTTTTTAAAAAATCCTACCGAGTGTTGAGCAAGCCTCTCACTCAGAGGCTTAGCCGCGAATCCGTTTCGTCTAAGTTTGAAAAATCCTATGATGTATACTACACAACCTTCTTCTTGTAGACATTGTTGGGCCTCCAAGTGCAGAGGTTTGTATGACAGTAGCAAATTTCCCTCAAGTGGATGACCTAAGGTTTATCAATCCGTAGGAGGCGTAGGATGAAGATGGTCTCTCTCAAGCAACCCTGCAACCAAATAACAAAGAGTCTCTTGTGTCCCCAACACACCCAATACAATGGTAAATTGTATAGGTGCACTAGTTCGACGAAGAGATGGTGATACAAGTGGTATATGGATGGTAGATAAAGGTTTTTGTAATCTGAAAATATAAAAACAGCAAGGTAACTAATGATAAAACTGAGCACAAACGGTATTGCAATGCGTTGAAACAAGGCCTGGGGTTCATACTTTCACTAGTGGAAGTTCTCTCAATAATAATAACATAATTGGATCATATAACTATCCCTCAACATGCAACAAAGAGTCACTCCAAAGTCACTAATAGCGGAGAACAAATGAAGAGATTATGGTAGGGTATGAAACCACCTCAAAGTTATCCTTTCTGATCGATCTATTCAAGAGTCCGTAGTAAAATAACATGAAGCTATTATTTCCGTTCAATATATCATAGAGTTCGTACTAGAGTAACACCTTAAGACACAAATCAACCAAAACCCTAATGTCACCTAGAAACTCCAATGTCACCTCAAGTATCCGTGGGTATGATTATACGATATGCATAACACAATCTCAGATTCATCTATTCAAATCAACACAAAATACTTCAAAGAGTGCCCCAAAGTTTCTACCGGAGAGTCAAGACAAAAACGTGTGCCAACCCCTATGCATAAGTTCACAGAACTCGCAAGTTTATCACCAAAACATACATCAAGTGGATCACGTGATATCCCATTGTCACCATAGATAAGCACATGCAAGACATACATCAAGTGTTCTCAAATCCTTAAAGACTCAATCCGATAAGATAACTTCAAAGGGAAAACTCAATCCATTGCAAGAGAGTAGAGGGGGAGAAACATCATAAGATCCAACTATAGTAGCAAAGCCCGCGATACATCAAGATCATGCCACTTCAAGAACACGAGAGAGAGAGAGATCAAACACATAGCTACTGGTACATACCCTCAGCCCCGAGGGAGAACTACTCCCTCCTCGTCATGGGGAGCACTGGGATGATGAAGATGGCCACCGGAGAGGGATTTCTCCCTCTGGCAGGGTGCCGAAACAGGTCTAGATTGGTTTTTGGTGGCTACGGAGGCTTCTAGAGGCGGAACTCCCGATCTATTGTGCTCCCCAAAGTTTTTAGGGTATATGGGTATATATAGGAGGAAGAAGTACGTCGGTGGATCTCCGGGCTGTCCACGAGGCAGGGGGCACGCCCAGGGGGGTGGGCGCGCCCCCACCCTCGTGGGCAGCCCAGGACTCTCCTAGTCTATCTCCGATACTCCATGGGCTTCTTCTGGTCCAAAAATAAGTTCCGTGAAATTTCAGGTCAATTGGATTCCGTTTGATTTTCCTTTTCTGTGATACTCTAAAACTAGGAAAAAACAGAAACTGGCACTGGGCTCTAGGTTAATAGGTTAGTCCCAAAAATCATATAAAATAGCATATAAATGCATATAAAACATCCAAGGTTGATAATATAATAGCATGGAACAATAACAAATTATAGATACGTTGGAGACGTATCATCCGACCGAGTGGTGAGCAAGCCTCCCACTCGGTGGCTTAGCTGCAGTCCAGTACTCGCCTAAGTTTGAAAAATCCTACCGAGTGGTGAGCAAGCCTCCCACTCGGGGGCCTAGCTGCAGTCTGAAAAATCCTACTGAGTGGTGAGCAAGCCTCCCACTCGGGGGCTTAGCTACAGTCCAGTACTCACCTAAGTTTGTAAAATCCTACCGAGTGGTGGGCAACCCTCTCACTCAGGGGCTTAGCTGCAGTCCAGTACTCGCCTAAGTTTGAAAAATCCTACCGAGTGGTGAGCAAGCCTCTCACTCGGAGGCTTAGCTACCAGTCCAGTACTCGCCTAAGTTTGAAAATCCTACCGAGTGGTGAGCAAGCCTCTCACTCGGTGGCTTAGCTGCCAGTCCAGTACTCGCCTAAGTTTGAAATATCCTACCGAGTGGTGAGCAAGCCTCCCACTCGGGGGCCTAGCTGCAGTCCAGTACTTGCCTAAGTTTGAAAAATCCTACTGAGTGGTGAGCAAGCCTCCCACTCGGGGGCTTAGCTACAGTCTAGTACTCGCCTAAGTTTGTAAAATCCTACCGAGTGGTGGGCAACCCTCTCACCCAGGGGCTTAGCTGCAGTCCAGTACTCACCTAAGTTTGAAAAATCCTACCGAGTGGTGAGCAAGCCTCTCACTCGGAGGCTTAGCTGCCAGTCCAGTACTCGCCTAAGTTTGAAAATCCTACCGAGTGGTGAGCAAGCCTCTCACTAGGTGGCTTAGCTGCCAGTCTAGTACTCGCGTAAGTTTGAAATATCCTACCGAGTGGTGAGCAACCCTCTCACTCGGGGGCTTAGCTACAGTCCAGTACTCACCTAAGTTTGAAAAATCCTACCGAGTGGTGAGCAATCCTCTCACTCGGGGGCTTAGCTGCGGTATAGTACTCGCCTAAGTTTAAAAAATCCTACCGAGTGGTGAGAAACCCTCTCACTCGGGGGCTTAGCTGCAGTCCAGTACTCGCCTAAGTTTGAAAATCCTACCGATTGGTGAGCAACCCTCTCACTCGGAGGCTTAGCTGCAGTCCAGTACTCGCCTAAGTTTAAAAAATCCTACCGAGTGGTGAGCAACCCTCACACTCGGGGGCTTAGCTACAGTCCAGTACTCGCCTAAGTTTGAAACACATCCCTATTCGCAAGGACGACGAGGTGTAGGTCGACTGCAACCTTCTCTTCGGAGCTGCGCCACAAATACAATGAGCGCTCTATCCTCATCCGCAAGGACGATGAGGTGCAGGTCGACTTCAACCTTCTCTTCGAAGCTACGCCACAAATACAACGTGCGCTCCATCCTCATCTGCAAGGACGATGAGGTGCAGGTCGACTACAACCTTCTCTTCGGAGCTGCGCCATAAATACAACATGCGCTCCATCCTAATATGCAAGGACAGTGAGGTGTAGGTCAACTGGGACATCCTCCTCGGAACTGCATCTCAAGTACAAAGACTATTCCAAGTGAAGAACAAGTTCCACTCAAAGGCAAACAAAAGCACATTCAGAAGATAAACCAAGTTCAGATAAATCCTAAAGTTCCAGAACGCAGATAAAAAGTACTCGGGCATCAGGCCCGAAGGAGTTTGACGGTTACAAAATCACTCGGCATTCCGAGGCAAATTTAAGGCGAGATATAAAGTTTGTTCACTCCGCAGGAGGAGGGCTTGCAGGCTCGACGAGCTCGTCCAGATCCATTCGGTCAGCGATCCGAGTGGCAGCAGCAATGAAGGTTTCCATGAAGGATTGGAAGTCATTCCTTTTTGTGTTGGCAACTTTGACCGCCGCCAGCTTATCTTCTCGGGCTTCTTTGCAGTGGACCCGAACCAGCGACAGAGCCACGTCAGCACCACATCGGGTAGAAGACTTCTTTCATTCCTACACTCGACCAGGAACCTCATTGAGTCTTGTCATCAGGGACTCGAGGTCATTTTGAAGCATTTCCCTTGGCCAAAGTGATGCATCAATGCGCGACACTGCCACCTTTAGGCGAGCAAGATAGCTCGTAACGCTGGCAACACGAGATTCCAGTTGGAGCACGTTCATGGCAGCCTCATCGCCGACAGGAGAAAGGATGTGGTCCAAGCCTGTCTCGATCTGTCCAGTTTCTTCTTCAAAGTTTTGGTAGAATTCTACAGATTCAAGGAGTTAATGGGTTGACCAGTTCATGGTGACTTGCAAACAGTAAATCAGTCGGATAAAGAAAAGTACCTTCGAGCATAAGGAAGAGCTTCTTGGCGAGTGCTTTCAGATAAGCTTCCGGGTTGTTTCTCCTACGAGATATGCTTTCCAGCTGCTCATTCAGAGTCACCTTATCTTTCTTCAGACGAGTCGCCTCTCGGTTGGACTCGATAATAGACGCCTTCAGCTTGGTGATTTTCTCCTCTAGTGCACCGACCGAAGCCAGCTTTTTGTCAGCAAGTGCAGTCTTCTCCTGAGCCTCCTTTTGCGTAGCTGCAAGATAGAGGTCCTTCTTCGCCAGAGCCTGCCTCATTTTCTCTGCAAGATATACACTCGGGTCAGACAAAAGAACGAAGAGATAACTTGATGGATGGTCAAAATAAATAGTCGACAGGTCGTTACCTTTCGTACTAGCCACTTCATCTTTAGCCTTTTTCAAGTTTTGATGGACCAGCTCCAAGTCAAGGTTGAGTTGTCTCTGCTTTTCCTTGAATTCAGCAAACTTGGAGATAAGCGCACATGATTTCTACAATTAGCAAAAGACATGTCAATGAACAAGATCAAAGATCATTTACTTCCAAGTGAATAAAACTTTAAGACTACTGCAGAATCAAACATTTTACAGTAGTCTCAGGGACTACACCCAGTGGGTGCACTTATCGTGCCCCCACTGGTTCAGATTTCACTCGACATGGTCCGCCCAGACCGAGTGGAAGAAGGAAAAAACAAAAAAAGAAGAGAGAAGAAGAGATACATACTCAGACCCCAACCGACTGCCAGCAGTCGACTGCGGTCTCGGGGACTACACCCACTGGGTGCACTTAGCGTGCCCCCACTGGTTCATATTCCACTCGACATGGTCCGCCCAGACCGAGTGGAAGAGTGAAACAACAAAGTTGTCAAACACCCAGTGGGTGCGCAGATGCGAAGTGCAGAATAACAAGAAATTGCACGGAGAAAGGTTTTCAGGTAGCATATCCTAACAGAACAAACAACAAGATTAGAGTTAAGTCGGAAGCCAACTTACCTGGACATTGGCTCAAAGGGCTGCACCGGCGTCATAAGCTGCCTGACTATTTTTGTGCACCACCTTCACTCGCTCCATCATTATGCCAGCTTGGCGAATGGCTTCTACAGTGGCGTCCGCCTGACTTTCTGGAACGTGATGAGTGGTGAAGAATGGGACTGACGGTGCAGATGTAGCAGCTTGAAGTTCTGAGGCATGAAGCTGGACGGTTGAAGCAAACACTGGTACAGTCGATGATGTGGGGCGTTCACTCGATACTGGATCAGCGAAAGTAACAGAAGCCCGAGTCCAGTGGCGGAGCCACAGGGGGGTGAGCGGGGGCAGACCCCCCTATCGATCGGCCCCCCTCAACAATACTCAACGGGGACTAGCATTGAATTCACATGTAGCCTAGCTGTACGCCTGTTGCTAATTAGTATCTGGCCATTAGCATTTTTAGGGGTATCTGACCATTAGCAAACACACGTCGGCCTGACTCATACGTACAACCCAAGCCCAAAACTGATAGCCCACAGGCCATGTATAAAATCAGGTCGATCTCCTGGTCTGCGCGTATTACTTATCGATTGGACCTCCATCGTTGATTGGACCAATATACAAGGCACTGCCACAACACATCGCTTTGACCTCTGTTTTGCTCGGCTCCATCCTCGATCGTTTCTGCCGCCGCCGCTGCGGAGCTAGGGCTTCATCGAGCGGCAGACCTGTCGCATGAGCATCAGCGACGACCTGACAGATGAAGGATTCCACGAGCCGGTATGAGTTGACCACAACTCCACAGGCTGATCTACTAATTGGCAAGTATCCCCCCTCTGGGCCCTCACAGCACCGCTTGTGGGTTTTGTCTAATCTCAACCTAAGGTATGCTACATAGACATATTATTGATTTTACATTTGAATTATACAAACTACTAGTTAGAATCAATTACAAATGATATGTCTGTTTTTATAATAACTAGAAGTCTAGAATTGCATAAAGCATGAATAAGAAGAGAATGCCAATAACTAACAATTGAAGCCAATTTTTTTAACCACTCAATCTACTATGAGAATGGAGAGCGACATGTATATAATTTAGGAGCGAAATCACTACAAAGCTTGACATTTGATGGTTTGATGGACCTGTTGTGCATAGATATACATCTAAGCGAATAAAAAAAGTAGCTATTTCAATGTAATTGCAAAACAAATATTGTCATTGTTTGTTTGATATCAACACTATATCTAAGAATTGATATACGTTTGTGTTGCATTTTTTGCACGTGCATTGTCTTGTTCGCCCCCCTATGTTCAAATCCTGGCCCCGCCCCTGCCCAAGTCACATCTTCAGGTTGTTGAATCGCTGGCTCTGCCGCCAGCACCGATTGGGATGTATTGCCAGCTGATGCCTTCTTGTTCCTCCTGGGCCTTAGTGGCACGTCCGCGTCGTCGTCTGTAAGTTCAATAACATTGGGAGGGGCTGCAAAAAGAATCAATCACCATAATTTAATCGACCGATAAAACGGCCGAGTAACTGAAGACATGATTACGAGAGTTGTACCCGGGTTGGAAGTGACTGCATCTTCCATTTTTCCATCTTCATACTTATGGGTGGAAGTCCCGGAGGTAGCAGCACTGCAAATTTCAAGATTCAGTCGGTCATGTCTATCACGGTGGGTCGACCAAAACTCGGTTCGTACTAAACCAAGAAATCAGGTCCGAATATTACCCGAAAAAAGTAGGAATGGCCACTTTGATCTTGGGCAAGGCCTTCTGTGGTTTTGACAGCGCAGCTTTAGGTTGTTTCGGTGCCTTCTCAGTCGGCGCTGGAGACGGCGCAGCTTTCAGTTGCTTCGGTGCCTTCTTAGTCGGCACTGGAGAAGACGTCCGAGGGCGCTTTGACGACTGCCCAGTCGGCATGGTCGCTTTATCATGGATGCTTGCTGGGTCGTGAGTATGCTTGGAACGCTTTTCCCTATAGGGAGGTGAGTCGACCTCTTCTTCATCACTCGGGTCGTCACTCTCCTCGTCCTCCTCTTCATCAGAGTGCCACTGGCCGCTCTCGCCTCCGCTCGCCTCCCCCTCCGGCTCCTTCTCCCGCTCCCCGTTGGGCATCGAGTACATCTCAATAAGGGCCTAAAAGACAATAAGTGAAGTAAAAATTAGTCAGTTGACAACAAGCAGTTACATGATAAATCAAGAGAACACTCGACAATTTAGAGTTGAACCTTGTCTGGTTGGCGCGAGTTGTCGAGTGGAGGGACTCTCCTAGACCCCCTGGGGTTATCTTTGTTGCCAGTGATACCCCTCAGCCACTTATCCACCGTATCCTCGTCGACCTCTTCTGGGTGGATCCGAGTGGAATCCTCAATGCCCGAATACATCCACATCGGATGGTCACGAGCTTGAAGCGGCTGAATGCGTCGCTTAAGGAAGACCTCCAACAGATCCATGCCAGTCACGCCATCACAGACGAGTTGGACCACCCGCTCGACCAGCACCTTCACCTCCGCTTTCTCCTCCGGGGTAACTTTCAAGGCGGAGGGCTTCTCGACTCGAGCCATGGACAAGGGGGAAGTCCGGTCGACTGACCTGGAGTCGGCTGGTCTTTGCAATATAACCAGGTCGACTGCCACCCTCGGACTGACTCAGTAAGGATCATGGCCCGGAAAGTGCTTTTACCTCTCATTCACAAGACCCCCACACATCTGGATCACGCACGTCCTCTCATCACTCGAGTTGGCCTTATTGACCGACTGAGAATGACACGTGAAAATGTGCTTGAAGAGGCCCAGTGTGGTCTACAACCCAAGAAATTCTCGCACATGGACACGAAGGCAGCGAGGTATGATACGTCTCCGTCATATCTATCATTTTTGATTGTTCCATGCCAATATTCTACAACTTTCATATACTTTTGGCAACTTTTTATACTATTTTTGGGACTAACATATTGATCCAGTGCCTAGTGCCAGTTCCTATTTGTTGCATTTTTTTTGTTTCGTAGAATATCCATTTCAAACGGAGTCCAAACGGGCTAAAAACTGACGGAGATTTTTTTTGGAATATATATCATTTCTGGGAAGAAAAATCCACGCGAGACGGTGCCCGAGAGAGGCACGAGGCAGGGGGCGCGCCCTCTGTTGGAAAAGGCAGTGCCTAGGAGGCCCTTAGGCACGCTTAGGCGCTAGGCGATGGTCAAAGGCCTCGCCTAGGGGATAAATGTTAGTCTAGGCAGTGCAAGCAAAAAATTGTCTACCCAAGCAAGAAATCATACCATACTGCATTGATATGCCAAACGGGTCATATTCCAATGGTAGTACCTAGTAGTTAGCTTATTTATATGCCATAAAATTAATACCAATACACATATAATAACCACAGATACACCCTTGTAGTAAAAGTTATATTACTACCTAGGTCGTGCCTAGGATGCTTAAGCACCGCCTAGGCACTAGGCGAAGGCCAACCGCCTCGCTTAGGCCTACCGCTTTTTCAACCTTGGGCGCGCCCCACCCCCTGGGCGCGCCCCTGACCCTCGTGGCCACCTTGTAAGGCAGTTGGTGCCCTTCTTTCGCCGCAAGAAAGCTAATATCCCGATGGAGATCGTGTTAAAATTTCAGCCCAGTCGGAGTTACGGATCTCCGGGAATACAAGAAACGGTGAAAGGGTAGAATCTGGGAACGCAGAAACAGAGAGAGAGATAGAGAGACAAATCCAATCTCGGAGGGGCTCTCGCCCCTCCCACGCCATGGAGACCAAGGACCAGAGGGGAAACCCTTCTCCCATCTAGGGAGGAGGTCAAGGAAGAAGAAGGAGGAGGGGGGCTCTCTCCCCCTCGCTTCCGGTGGCACCGGAGTGCCACCGGGGGCCATCATCATCACCTCAATCTTCACCAACAACTTCACCGCCATCATCACCAACTCTTCCCTCCTCTATGCAGCGGTGTAACCCCTCTTTTACCCGTTGTAATCTCTACTTAAACATGGTGCTCAACTCTATATATTATTTCCCAATGATTTATGGCTATCCTATGATGTTTGAGTAGACCCGTCTTGTCCTATGGATTAATTGATGATCGTGATTGGTTTGAGTTGCATGTTTTATTATTGGTGCTGTCTTATGGTGCTCTCTGTGTCGCGCAAGCGTGAGGGATTCCCGCTGTAGGGTTTGCAATATTTTCATGATTTGCTTATGGTGGGTGGCGTGAGTGACAGAAGCACATACCCGAGTAAGTAGGTTGTTTGCGTATGGGATAAAGAGAACTTGATACTTTAATGCTATGGTTGGGTTTTACCTTAATGATCTTTAGTAGTTGCAGATGCTTGCTAGAGGTCCAATCATAAGTGCATATGATCCAAATAGAGAAAGTATGTTAGCTTATGCCTCTCCCTCAAATAAAATTGCAATAATGATTACCGGTCTAGTTATCGATTGCCTAGGGATAAATAACTTTCTCGTAACAAAAATCTCTTTACTAAAACTAACTTAGTTGTGTCTTTACCTAAACAGCCCCTACTTTTTATTTACATAATATTTATTATCTTGCAAACCTATCCAACAACACCTACAAAGTACTTCTAGTTTCATACTTGTTCTAGGTAAAGCGAACGTCAAGCGTGCGTAGAGTTGTATCGGTGGTCGATAGAACTTGAGGGGATATTTGTTCTACCTTTAGCTCCTCATTGGGTTCAACACTCTTACTTATCGAAAGAGGCTACAATTGATCCCCTATACTTGTGGGTTATCAAGGTACACGATGGTGTTGGGGAAAATTGGTGGAGTTGTGCTCCAAAGAAGTTCAAGAAGCCTAAAAAGGATGGGGAGGCAAAGAAAACCCGCGGTCAACATGGGTGGCGAGGAGAATGCACTCACCCTCCTACGGCTGCGGTTCAGTCTCGCCCCCCGGGAGCCACGCCGATTTGTGGGGGATCAGTCCCCCATCAACCAGATCATCGATGTCGTCCTGACGAATCGTCGACCGAATCCAATCGCCCTGGATCCAGCCACGCGGCAGGCCGGACCTCGAAAAAGATCCGCCCCGGCCGAACTTCTTCCCCTTCACCTTCGCCGTTGCCTTCTTTGCGTGCTCCAAGGCCACCGTCTTCTCCTTCCCCATTGCAGCAGGCGGAGCTCGAACAAAGCGGTGGCGCCGGGAGCAGAGGTGGATGTGGCGGAGAAAATGGGGGAGAAAGAGGAAGAATGGGAACACACTATGCAAAAAATCCCGATCCGGCACCTTATATGAGGTCACTTCCGAGTGGCTGACCAGTGGGCCCAGGCGATCCTATCAAATCCCGCAAGTCATGCGCACGATACATGGTGAAAAAGGTGGCGCAGTGATCGAGGCGGCCCTGCCTAATGCAACCCGATTACTGCGGCCTCCTCCGCCCCGCGCGCTTCCCAAAATTCGAATCCCACAAGATCCGCGAGCAGTAGAGCAACCTGTCAGACGGAAGATTTTTTCCCATATCAACACTCGAAGCTTCACAGTAAAAGTTCACTCGACAAAACCAAGAATGGATCAAAGCGACTAAAAAAGAAGTTGAAGTCGTCGTGATTCCTCATTTGGTCCCAATAAGACGCTTCCGAAGCGCGAAATTGAGTCGGAGGTGTTCTCAACTCCTTCTCCACTCGAACCCTGAACCATTCGGGGGCTAATGATGAAGCTATGTACCTAGGGTAGGGTCATATGCCTGACCTAGACACCCTCCCCTAGGACATCACCCTAAAACCAGAAGCATTCGAGAGATAGCATAATCCACTCGACCTCGAAGCATTCCACTCGGAAGACTCGAAGTCACTCGACCGCGAAAACTACCACTCGATAGACAGAAGATCTAAAGTCACTCTGCATGGCAACGACCGGACATTTACTTCATAGACTTAATATACATTTATGTGACTTTATTGCTAGCGTTACCAGTAACACCCCTGTTGATGTACCTTAAAACCCTTGTAACGTGGGCTGGCTGGGGTCTAGGCGCACTCTATATAAGCCACCCCCTCCACTGCAACAAGGGTTCGCACCCCCTGTAAACACACACATACATAATCCAGTCGACCGCCTCCAGGCATCGAGACGTAGGGATGTTACTTCCTCCACGAAGGGCCTGAACTCGTAAAACTTGTGTGTACAACTTCGCCATAGCTAGGATCTTGCCTCCTCATACCTACCCCCATTCTACTGTCAGTCTTAGATCCACGACATTCACCACCCTCGGATTTGTGCCTTCGAAGTTGTTGATTTTAATGGCACCAGAACGATAGACCTCCTCGATGATGTAAGGACCTTCCCATTTAGAGAGAAGTTTGCCTGCAAAAAATCTTAAACAAGAGTTGTATAGCAATACATAATCACCTATATTAAACTCATGCTTTTGTATCCTTTTATCAAGCCATCTTTTAAATTTTTCTTTAAACAGTTTGGCATTCTCATAAGCCTGGGCTCTCCATTCATCTGAGCTAATGTCAAAAAGCCTCTTCTCACCGGCAAGTTTGAAATCATAATTGAGCTCTTTAATGGCCCAATATGCCTTATGTTCTAGTTAGAGGTAAGTGACATGCCTTTCCATAAACCATTTTATACGGAGACATACCCATAGGATTTTTATATGAAGTTCTATAAGCCCATAATGCATCATCAAGTTTCTTGGACCAATTCTTTCTAGATCTATTAACAGTCTTTTGCAAAATTAATTTAAGCTCTCTATTGCTCAGTTCTACTTGACCACTAGACTGTGGATGATATGGAGATGCAATTCTATGATTAACATCGTACTTAGCAAGCATTTTATCGAAAGCACCATCAATAAAATGTGAACCACCATCATTCATTAGATATCTAGGGATTCCAAACCTCGGAAAAATAACTTCCTTAAGCATCTTAATAGAGGTGTTATGATCAACACTACTAGTTGGAATAGCTTCTACCCACTTAGTAATGTAGTCAGCAGCAACTAAGATATGAGTATACCCATTAGAGGAAGGAAATGGTCCCATATAATCAAAGCCCCAAACATCAAATGGTTCAATAACAAGTGAATAATTCATAGGCATTTCTTGACGTATACTAATATTACCAATTCTTTGACATTCATCACAAGACAAGACAAACTTACGAGCATCCTTGAAGAGAGTAGGCCAATAAAAACCGGATTGCAATACCTTATGTGCAGTTCTGTCTCCAGCATGGTGTCCTCCATAAGCTTCGGAGTGACACTTGCGTAGGATCTGTTCCTGTTCATGCTCAGGTACACAACATCTAATAACACCATCTACTCCTTCTTTATAAAGGTGTGGGTCATCCCAAAAGTAATGTCTTAAATCATAGAAGAACTTTTTCTTTTGATGGTATGTGAAACTAGGTGGTATAAATTTAGCAACAATGTAATTAGCATAATCAGTATACCATGGAGCAGTACAAGAAGCATTTATGACAGCTAATTGTTCATTAGGAAAGCTATCATCAATAGGTAGTGGGTCATCAAGAACATTCTCTAACCTAGACAAGTTGTCTGCAACGGGATTCTCATCTCCCTTTTTATCAATAATATGCAAATCAAATTCTTGTAGCAAGAGAACCCATCTAATAAGTCTAGGTTTAGCATCTTTCTTTTCCATAAGGTATTTAATAGCAGCATGATCAGTGTGAACAGTTACTTTAGAATCAACAATATAAGGTCTGAACTTATCACATGCAAACACAACTGCTAAAAGATCTTTTTCAGTAGTAGCATAATTTCTTTGAGCATTGTCTAGGGTTTTACTAGCATATTGGATAACATTTAATTTCTTATCAACTCTTTGTCCTAGAACAGCCCCTACAGCATAATCACTAGCATCACACATGATTTCAAATGGTAAATTCCAATCAGGAGGCTGAGCAATCGGTGCAGAAGTCAAAGCTTTCTTAAGTATTTCAAATGCTTCTACACAATCATCATCAAAGACAAAAGGAACATCTTTTTGTAAAAGATTGGTTAGAGGCCTAAATTTTTTTGAGAATTCCTTAATGAACCTCCTATAAAAACCGGCATGACCAAGGAAACTTCTTATACCTTTAATGTCCTTAGGACACGACATCTTTTCAATGGCATCAACTTTAGCTTTATCAACTTCAATACCTCTTTCAGAAATTTTATGCCCCAAGACAATACCTTCATTAACCATAAAGTGGCACTTCTCCCATTTCAAAACAAGATTAGTTTCTTGACATCTCTACAAAACTCGATCAAGGTTGCTTAAGCAATCATCAAAAGAAGTCCCATAAACAGAGAAATCATCCATGAATACCTCAACAATCTTTTCACAAAAGTCAGAGAATATAGCAGTCATACATCTTTGAAAAGTAGCAGGTGCATTACATAAACCAAAAGGCATACATCTATAAGCAAAGGTACCGAAAGGGCAAGTAAAAGTTGTCTTTTCTTGATCCTCTTTTGACACAGGTATTTGAGAGAAACCAGAATAACCATCTAGAAAGCAAAAATGTGTATGCTTGGATAATCTTTCTAGCATTTGATCAATAAAAGGTAAAGGGTAATGATACTTTTTAGTAGCTTTATTTAATTTGCAGAAATCAATTACCATTCTATAACCTGTAACAATTCTTTGTGGGATCAATTCATCTTTATCATTAGGAACAACAGTAATACCTCCCTTCTTACGGACACAATGGACAGGACTTACCCATTGACTATCAGCAACGGGATAAATTATACCTGCCTCTAGAAGCTTTAGTATTTCTTTTCTTACCACTTCTTTCATCTTAGGATTTAACCTTCATTGGTGATCAACAACTGGTTTAGCATCTTTCTCCAGTTTTATTTTGTGCTGGCACAGAGTGGGACTAATGCCCTTAAGATCATCAAGAGTATATCCAATAGCAGCATGGTGCTTCTTCAGAGTTTTCAATAATTTCTTTTCTTCATGCTCTGAAAGGTTAGCACTAATAATAACATGATATATCTCTTTCTCATCAAGATAAGCATATTTATGAGTATCAGGTAAAGGTTTAAGCTCAAACACATGATCACCCTTAGGTGGAGGAGGTTCCCCTAAGATTTCAACAGGCAAGTTGTGCTTCAAAATAGGTCCCTGTTTAAAGAATACTTCATCTATTTCCCTTCTTTCATTCATAAACATATCATTTTCATGGTCTAGCAAATATTGTTCTAAAGGATCACTAGGAGGCACGGCAATAGAAGCAAGACCAATAATTTCATCTTTACTAGGCAATTCTTTATCATGGGGTTGTCTATGAAATTTAGCAAAATTAAACTCATGAGACATATCCCCTAAACCAACAGAAACAATATCCTTATTGCAGTCTATCTTAGCATTAACATTATTCAAGAATCTACCAAATATAATGGGACAAAAGTCATCTTGTGGGGAACCAAGAACAAGAAAATTAGCAGGATATTTAACTTTCCCACACAAGAAATCAACATCTCTAACAATCCCAACTGGTGAAACAGTATCACTATTTGCAAGCTTAATTGTAACATCAATCTATTCTATCTCAGCAGGTTCAATATCATGCATAATTTCTTTATATAAGGAATGAGGTGTTGCACTTGCACTAGCACCCATATCACATAAAGCCATGATAGCAATGATCTCCTATTTTAACAAAAATAATAGGCATGCCTACAACAGGTCTATGTTTATTTTTAGTATCAGGTCTAGCAATTCTAGCAGATTCATTGCAGAAGTAAATAACATGCCCATCAATGTTATCGGCCAAGAGATCTTTAACCATATCAACACTAGGTTCAACTTTAATTTGCTCAAGGGTTTTGGGTGTCTTAATATTACTTTTGTTGACCATAGTTGAAGCTTTAGCATGATCCTTTATTCTAACAGGAAAAGGTGGTATCTCAATATAAGCAGTAGGAACAACATGATCATTATAAGTGATAGTCTTTTCTTCAACTTTAATATGTGAAACTACTTTTACTTCAATGGGAGGATTATATTCAAACCACTTCTCCTTAGGGAGATCAACATGAGTAGCAAAGGATTCACAGAAAGAAGCTACTATCTCAGAGTCAAGTCCATATTTAGTGCTAAATTCACGGAAAGCATCGGTATCCATAAAAGATTTAACACAATCAAACTTAGGTGTTATACCTGACTCCTTACCTCCGTCGAGGTCCCAATCTTCAGAGTTGCGTTTAATTCTTTCCAATAAATCCCATTTTAATTCAATAGTCTTCATCATAAAAGATCCAGTACAAGAAGTATCGAGCATGGAGCGATTACTGAGAGAAAGCCGATCATAATTTTTTTAATAATCATTTATTTTGAGAGATCATGATTGGGGCATGAATATAACATTGACTTAAGCCTCCCCCAAGCTTGAGCGATGCTTTCTCCTTCGCGAGGCCAAAAATTATATATATAATTACGATCACGATGAACAAGATGCATAGGATAAAACTTCTGATGAAATTCCAATTTCAATCGGTTGTAGTTCCATGATCCCATATCATGACATAGCCTAAACCATGTCAATGCCTCTCCCTTAAAAGATAAAGGGAAGACCTTATTCTTGATAACATCCTCGGGCATGCCTGCAAGCTTAAATAATCCACAAAGTTCATCCACATAGATTAGGTGCAAATCAAGATGTAATGTTCCGTCACCTGTGAAAGGATTAGCTAGCAGTTTCTCTATCATACCCGAAGGAATTTCAAAGTAAACATTTTCAGTAGGTTCAGTAGGTTGAGGAGCAACTATTTTCTCTATTGCTCGGGGTGAAGATACCCCAAACAATCCCCTCAAAGGATTATGTTCCATAGTAACGAGTGACAGTAAATTTCAGCACACTATATAAATTTTTCCTTACCAAATTCCACATGCCAAAGGGGCTTCACTCCCCGACAACGGCGCCAGAAAATAGTCTTGATGAGCCACAAGTGTAGGGAATCTATCATAGCCTTTTCTATAAGTAAGAGTGTCGAACCCAATGAGGAGCAGAAGGAAATGATAAGCGGTTTTCAGCAAGGTATTCTCTACAAGCACTGAAATTATCGGTAACAGATAGTTTTGTGATAAGGTAATTTGTAACGGGTAGCAAGTAATAAAAGTAAATAAGGTGCAGCAAGATGGCCCAATCCTTTTTGTAGCAAAGGACAAGCCTGAACAAACTCGTATATAAAGGAAAGCGCTTCCGAGGACACAAGGGAATTATCGTCAAGCTAGTTTTCATCACGCTCATATGATTCGCGTTCGGTACTTTGATAATCTGATATGTGGGTGGACCAGTGCTTGGGTACTGTCCTTACTTAGACAAGCATCCCACTTATGATTAACCCCTATTGCAAGCATCCGCAACTACAACAGAAGTATTAAGGTAAACCTAACCATAGCATGAAACATATGGATCCAAATCAGCCCCTTACGAAGCAACGCATAAACTAGGGTTTAAGATTCTGTCATTCTAGCAACCCATCATCTACTTATTACTTCCCAATGCCTTCCTCTAGGCACAAACAATGGTGAAGTGTCATGTAGTCGACGTTCACATGACACCACTAGAGGAAAGACAACATACATCTCATCAAAATATTGAACGAATACCAAATTCACATGACTACTTATAGGAAGACTTCTCCCATGTCCTCAGGAACAAACGTAACTACTCACAAATCATATCCATGTTCATAATCAGAGGGGTATTAATATGCATAATGGATCTGAACATATGATCTTCCACCAAGTAAACCAACTAGCATCAACTACAAGGAGTAATCAACACTACTAGCAACCCATAGGTACCAATCTGAGGTTTGGATACAAAGATTGGATACAAGAGATGAACTAGGGTTTGAGATGAGATGGTGCTGGTGAAGATGTTGATGGAGATTGACCCCCTCCCGATGAGAGGATCATTGGCGATGACGATGGTGATGATTTCCCCCTCCCGGAGGGAAGTTTCCCTGGTAGAACTGCTCCGCCGGAGCCCTATATTGGTTCCGCCTCGTGGCAGCGGAGTTTCATCCTGTGAGATAGCTTATGATTTTTTTCCTGGACGAAAGACTCCATATAGCCAAAGATGGGCATCAGAGGGCCACTAGGGAGCCCATGAGGCAGGGGGCGCGCCTAGGGGGGGTAGGGCGTGCCCCCACCCTCGTGGACGGTGGATGGCCCCCCTCTGGTACTTCTTTTGCCCAATACTTTTTATATATTCTGAAAATAATTCCCGTGGAGTTTCAGGACTTTTGGAGATGTGCAGAATAGGTCTCTAATATTTGCTCCTTTTCCAGCCTAGAATTCCAGCTGCCGGCATTCCCCATCTTCATGTAAACCTTGTAAAATAAGAGAGAAAAGGCATAAGTATTGTGACATAATATGTAATAACAGCCCATAATGCAATAAATATCGATATAAAAGCATGATGCAAAATTGACGTATCAGGGCCAGGTGCTGTGATTGCTGCTCTGCTCCCTGAAAGGATTAATGCCATCCACGCTTAAACCAAGCCATACGTTCCTTGGGTCACCTGCAAACTCAGCCTTGTACTTTCTTTCAATTTTTCTCCACTGTGATCCGTCAGCGGGTGCTCTCAACTTCCCGTCTTTATTACTATCCTCTCTGTGCCATCGCATCAACTTGGCATGCTCTTCGTTTCCGAACAGACATTTCAACCGTGGTATTATAGGAGCATACCACATCACCTTGGCAGGAACCTGATGACCCACAAGTGTAGGGGATCTATCGTAGCCTTTTCGATAAGTAGGAGTGTCGAACCCAACGAGGAGCAGAAGGAAATGATAAGCAGTTTTTAGTAAGGTATTCTCTGCAAGCACTGAAATTGTCAGTAACAGATAGTTTTGTGATAAGGTAATTTGTAACGGGTAGCAAGTAATAAAAGTAAATAAGGTGCAGCAAGATGGCCCAATCCTTTTTGTAGCAAAGCACAAGCATGGACCAACTCTTATATGAAGGAAAGCACTCCCGAGGACACATGGGAATTATCATCAAGCTAGTTTTCATCATGTTCGTATGATTCGCGTTCGGTACTTTGATAATTTGATATGTGGGTGGACCGGTGCTTGGGTACTGTCCTTACTTGGACAAGTATCCCACTTATGATTAACCCGCATTGCAAGCATCCGAACTACAACAGAAGTATTAAAGTAAACCTAACCATAGCATGAAACATATGGCTCCAAATCAGCCCCTTACGAAGGAACACATAAACTAGGGTTTAAGCTTCTATCACTCTAGCAACCCATCATCTACTTATCACTTCCCAATGCCTCCCTCTAGGCCCAAACAATGGTGAAGTGTCATGTAGTCGACGTTCACATGACACCACTAGAGGGATGACAACATACATCTCATCAAAATATCGAACGAATACCAAATTCCCATGACTACTTATAGTAAGACTTCTGCCATGTCCTCAAGAACAAACGTAACTACTCATAGAGCATATTCATGTTCATAATTAGAGGGGTATTAATATGCATAATGGATCTGAACATATGATCTTCCACCAAGTAAACCAACTAGCATCAACTACAAGGAGTAATCAACACTACTAGCAACCCACAGGTACCAATGTAAGGTTTGGATACAAAGATTGGATACAAGAGATGAACTAGGGTTTGAGATGAGATGGTGCTGGTGAAGATGTTGATGGAGATTGACCCCCTCTCGATGAGAGGATCATTGGCAATGACGATGGTGATGATTTCCCCCTCCCGGAGGGAAGTTTCCCCGGCAGAACTGCTCCACCAGAGCCCTAGATTGGTTCCGCCTCGTGGCAGCGGAGTTTCGTCCTATGAGATAGCTTATGATTTTTTCCTCGACGAAAAACTCCATATAGCCAAAGATGGGCATCAGAGGGACACTAGGGAGCCCATGAGGCAGGGGGCACGCCTAGGGGAGTTTCGTCCTAGGAGGGAAGTTTCCCCGGCAGAACAGCTCTGCTGGAGCCCTAGATTGCTTCCGCCAAGGTTCCGCCTCGTGGCGGCGGAGTTTCATCCCGTGAGCTTGCTTATGATTTTTTCCTCGATGAAAGACTCCATATAGCCAAAGATGGGCATCGGAGAGCCACCAGGGGGCCCATGAGGAAGGGGGCGCGCCCCTCACCCTCGTGGCCAGGGTGTGGGCCCCCTCTGGTGGATTCTTTCTCCAGTATTTTTTTATTAATTCCAAAAATGACTTCCATGAAGTTTCAGGACTTTTGGAGCTGTGCAGAATAGGTCTCTAATATTTGCTCCTTTTCCAGCCCAGAATCCCGGCTGCCAGCATTCTCCCTCTTCATGTAAACCTTGTAAAATAAGAGAGAAAAGGCATAAGTATTGTGACATAATGTGTAACAACAGCCCATAATGCAATAAGTATCGATATAAAAGCATGATGCAAAATGGACATATCAGAACCCTCTTCCTGGGGGGATGACCGTCAACATCACTAGGGTCATCTCGTTTGATCTTATACCGCAATGCACCGCATACCGGGCATGCATTCAAATCCTCGTACGCACCGCAGTAGAGGATGCAGTCATTAGGGCATGCATATATCTTCTGCACCTCCAATCCTAGAGGGCATACGACCTTCTTTGTTGCGTACGTACTGTCGGGCAATTCATTATCCTTTGGAAGCTTCTTCTTCAATATTTTCAGTAGCTTCTCAAATATTTTGCCAGGCACAACATTCTCTGCTTTCCATTGCAGCAATTCCAGTACGGTACCAAGCTTTGTGTTGCCATCTTCGCAATTGGGGTACAACCCTTTTTTGTGATCCTCTAACATGTGATCGAACTTCAGCTTCTCCTTTCGACTTTTGCACTGTCTCCTTGCATCAACAATGACCCGGCGGAGATCATCATCGGGCACATCATCTGGTTCCTCTTGATCTTCAGCAGCTTCCCCCGTTGCAGCATCACCGTATTCAAGGGGCACATAATTTTCATCGTCCTCTTCTTCTTTGTTGTCTTCCATCATAACCCCTATTTCTCCGTGCTTGGTCCAAACATTATAGTGTGGCATGAAACCCTTATAAAGCAGGTGTCTGTGAAGGATTTTCCGGTCAGAGTAAGACTTCGTATTCCCACATATAGGGCATGGACAACACATAAAACCATTCTGCTTGTTTGCCTCAGCCACTTCGAAAAAATTATGCACACCCTTAATGTACTCGGAGGTGTGTTGCTACCTCTTGAGGACTGCGTTAGATTTCCCCGAAGAGGAAAGGATGATGCAGCAAAGTAGCGTAATTATTTCCCTTAGTTTTTGATAACCAAGGTATCAATCAAGTAGGAGGCTGCGCGCGAAGTCCCTAGTACCCGCACAAAACAAATAACTCCTCACAACCAACGCGATAAGGGGTTGTCAATCCCTTCACGGTCACTTACGAGAGTGAGATCTGATAGATATGATAAGATAATATTTTTGGTATTTTTATGATAAAGATGCAAAGTAAAATAAAAGCAAAGTAAAAAAGAAAAGAAAATAACTAAGTATTGGAAGATTAATATGATGAAGATAGACCCGGGGGCCATAGGTTTCACTAGTGGCTTCTCTCAAGAGCATAAGTATTTTACGGTGGGTGAACGAATTACTGTTGAGCAATTGACAAAATTGAGCATAGTTATGAGAATATCTAGCTATGATCATGTATATAGGCATCATGTCCGAGACAAGTAGACCGACTCTTGCCTGCATCTACTACTATTAATCCACTCATCGACCGCTATCCAGCATGCATCTAGAGTATTAAGTTCATGAAAACAGAGTAATGCCTTAAGCAAGATGACATGATGTAGAGGGATAAATTCATGCAATATGATAAAAACCCCATCTTGTTATCCTCGATGGCAACAATACAATACATGCCTTGCTGCCCCTACTGTCACTGGGAAAGGACACCGCAAGATTGAACCCAAAGCTAAGAACTTCTCCCATTGCAAGAAAGATCAATCTAGTAGGCCAAACCAAACTGATAATTCGAAGAGACTTGCAAAGATAACCAATCATACATAAAAGAATTCAGAGAAGATTCAAATATTGTTCATAGATAAACTTGATCATAAACCCACAATTCATCAGTCTCAACAAACACACCGCAAAAAGAAGATTACATCGAATAGATCTCCACAAGAGAGGGGGAGAACATTGTATTGAGATCCAAAAAGAGAGAAGAAGCCATCTAACTAATAACTATGGACCCGAAGGTCTGAGGTAAACTACTCACACTTCATCGGAGAGGCTATGGTGTTGATGTAGAAGCCCTCCGTGATGGATACCCCTTCCGGCGGAGCTCCGGAACAGGCCCCAAGATGGGATCTCGTGGATACAGGAAGTTACGGCAGTGGAATTAGATTTTTGGCTCTATATCTGATCATTTGGGGGTACGTAGATATATATAGGAGGAAGGAGTACGTCGCTGGAGCAACAGGGGGCCCACAAGGGTGGAGGGCGCGCCTGGGGGTAGGCGCGCCCCCTACCTCATGGCTTCCTCTTTTGTTTCTTGACGTATGGTCCAAGTCTCCTGGATCATGTTCGGTGAGAAAATCACGTTCCCGAAGGTTTCATTCCGTTTGGACTCCATTTGATATTCCTTTTCTTCGAAACCCTAAAATAGGCAAAAAAACAGCAATTCTGGGCTGGGCCTCCGGTTAATAGGTTAGTCCCAAAAATAATATAAAAGTGGAAAATAAAGCCCAATAATGTCCAAAACAGTAGATAATATAGCATGGAGCAATCAAAAATTATAGATACTTTGGAGACGTATCATGTGTCTGTCACCGTACATCCATCGCCGGTTCATCTGCGTGTATTATATATAATTAGGTGTGTTAAAAACCATTACAGAACATCATGGATAGATAAGTGACTAAATTAATAGAAGTTCATCATCACATTAAAACCAAAGCACATACATAGTTCTCATTGAACAACATATAGCTTTCTAGAGCATCTAATTAAACCATACATTGAAACTATGTAAAACATTTCAATGCAACAACAAATGCGATCATAATCGCAACCAAGGTAACAATTGATCCAACGGCATAATGATACCAAGCCTCGGTATGAATGGCATATTTTCTAATCCTCAACCGCATTGCATCCATCTTGGTCTTGTGATCATCGACGACATCCGCAACATGCAACTCCAATATCATCTTCTCCTCCTCAATTTTTTTAGTTTTTCCTTCAATTAATTGTTTTCTTCTTCAACTAAATTTAACCTCTCGACAATAGGGTCGGTTGGAATTTCCGGTTCACATACCTCCTAGATAAATAAAATCCATGTCACGTTGGTCGGCATAATTGTCATAAACAATAAATGAACTAAATAGTTATAAAAGAAAATATATACCACATCCGAATCATAGACAGGACGAGGGCTGACGGGGGCGGATACCAAAACCATCGCACTATATAATAACAAGAAAATTAGACAAGTATCTATCTAATCATACAAGTAAGATTTTTTTTCTTTCAGAAAGAAGATAAGAACAAGCGGCTCACCACGGTGGTGCTGGTGACGAGATCGGGACCGATGGATGTGGGCCAGGAGCGAGGACCATTGGTCCCGGTTCGTGCGTGGAACCGGGACAAATGGGTCCAGACGAACTGGGACCAATGCCCCACGAGGCCCGACCGGCCCCCTGGGCTCACGAACCGGGACGCATGCCTCCATTGGTCCCGGTTCGTGCCTGAACCGGGACTAATGGGCTGGCCAGGCCTCAACCAAAGCCCTGTTTTCTACTAGTGACCGCCTGAGTCGCCGGCCTGCCACCCGCCGATGTGTGCTAGCCATCTTTGCTTGGTTGTTTCTAGTGCATGAATTGATTTGTGTGTGCTAGCTGATCTCTTTTGCTCAGCATACTGTTTTCAAGATACCTGATTACCGGTGGTATCCTTGCATTGCCCGTTACTATCTTTTTTCTTTTTATGTTTGATTGAAAGCGATTTTGCTAACTCTCAATTGCTATCACTTGTCACGATGTTGGAATCCTTGCAATGATCGCTGGTTAAAGGACTTCAAACCTCTATCACTGTAAATATGTCCATCCAGCCGCTCAACCCGTGGGAGTTAGTTTGCCCACTACAAATCATCCTGGATCAAGCTGACAATTGGAGATGGTCGCGCAGCTCCTCTGGACGCTCCTCTTCTACAAAGATTCTACTGAGGAATGGCCATCATGCACTTCGGTTAATGCCATTTGGAAGAGCCGGGCACCCCTCCATCGTTCAAAGACACGATGACAAGCCGGGAATATCGACCAAAAATCTCGAGGGTTTACCTGGTGCAGAAATCTCCAATCCCCTCTCCTTATATGAGATTGACGAGGCCCCTGCGGAGCAGGTGCCGCAGCTCAAAATAGTGGTGGATCCAGGACCCAGGCCCGGGGGGGGGGGGGGGCTTGGGCCCTGGGCATGAGGACTGCACACTGTCTTCACTATAGCATGGTGGGCACTCTAGTGACACTGTAGGGGGTAATGTAGCTGGCCTAGGGACCAGGGCTTAGCCCAATCCTGGGTCCTCCCCTAGCTCAAAATCTATAGGATAAAATTCTCAGCATGCAAGAACATCCACGAGGACAGGTCTACCTAATGCTAAGAACAGAGTCTGGCTTGTGTAGCTCCGGTGCAAACCACCTTTTGGGGAGGCTCAATCCTACAATTCCAGGAGGGAAGAAAAATTGGTCGCTAGGAATATGGTCGTAGTGGTACCAGGCTCACCACGCCCAAAACCCTACTCCGGCAGGATAACCATCCAATTCCATGGGACGGACTACCCGGAGAACCTTCCTCATCCAGGACAATATCCACTAGTAGCGGAACCCATGATATAAAGGGACAAGTGATACGTCTCCAACATATCTATAATTTTTGATTGTTCCATGCTGTTATATTATCATTCTTGGATGTTTTACAATCATTTTATAGCAACTTTATATCATTTTTTGGGTCTAACCTATTGACATAGTGCACAATGCTAGTTGCCGTTTTTGCTTATTTTTTACTTCGCAGAAAATCGATACCAAATGGAGTCCAAATGTAGCAAAACTTTTTTGAGATTTTTTCTGGACCAGAAGACAGACAATGGGCCAAGAAAGTACCAGAGGGGGCTCCAAGGGGAGCACAACCCACCTGTGCGGGCCTGGGAGCCCAGGTGCGCCCTGGTGGGTTGTGCCCACCTCGGCCGCCTCCCTCACCACCTCTTTTCTCTATAAATACCCCAAAATTCCAAAAAGCCTAGGGGAGTGAACGAAACACAATTCCAGTCGCCGCAAGTTCCAGAAGCACCAGATCCAATCTAGACACCATCACAGAGGGGTTTATCATCCTCATTGGTGCCTCTCCGATGATGCGTGAGTAGTTCATTGGAGACCTTCAGGTCCGTAGTTAGTAGCTAGATGGCTTCCTCTCTCTCTTTTGATTCTCAATACAATGGTCTCTTGGAGATCTATTTGATGTAACTCTTCTGCGGTGTGTTTGTTGGGATCCGATGAACTTTGAGTTTATGATCAGATCTATTTTATCCATGAGAGTTATTTGAGTTTTGATCTCTTATATGCATGATTGCTTGTAGCCTCGTATTTCTTCTTTGAATCTTTGGTTTAGTTAGGCCAACTAGATCGATTTTCCTTGCCATGGAAATAAGTGCTTCGTGATAGGTTCGATCTTACGGTGCTCAATCCCAGTGATAGAAGGGGACATGACACATATGTATTGTTGCTTTTAAGGATAACAAGATGGGGTCTATTCCTACATGAATAGATCTTGTCTACATCATGTCATCGTTCTTATTGCCTTACTCCATTTCTCCATGAACTTAATACACTAGATGCATGCTGGATAGCGGTCGATGTGTGGAGTAATAGTAGTAGATGCAGACAGGAGTCGGTCTACTAATCTTGGACGTGATGCCTATATAACAATCATTGCCTGGATATCATCATAATTATTTGAAGTTGTATCAATTTCCCAACAGTAATTTGTTTACCCGCGGTATGCTATTTTTCTCGAGAGAAGCCACTAGTAAAATCTACGGCTCCGGGTCTGTTCTTTATTCTATTGCTTTGAGATCTATTTTTATTTGCTTTTACGTTCAGATCTATTATTCCAAAAACCCAAAATAACTTTTGTTATTTATTTTATTTTGCGTTTTCGCGAGATATATTTATCCAGTATACTACAAAGTAATCTATCTTTTACCTGGGAGGGATTGACAACCCCTCTTACGCGTCGGGTTGCAAGTATTTGTTCTTTCTATGCAGGTACTGTTTACATAATGTTGCGTGGTTCTCCTACTGGTTCGATAACCTTGATGGAAATATGCCCTAGAGGCAATAATAAAGTTATTATTATTATATTTACTTATTCATAATAAAGCTTTATTATTCATGCTAGCATTGTATTGATCGGAAACTAAAATACATGTGTGAATACATAAACAAATACCGTGTCCCTAGTGAGCCTCTACTAGACTAGCTCGTTGATCAAGAGATGTTTAAGGTTTCCTGACCATAGACATGTGTTCTCACTTGATAACGGGTTCACATCATTAGGAGAATGATGTGATGGACACCCATCCGTTAGCATAGCATATGATCGTTCAGTTTATTGCTACCACTTTCTTAATGTCAAATACATATTCCTTCGACCATGAGATCATGAAACTCCCGGATACCGGAGGAATACCTTGTGTTCTATCAAACATCACAATGTAATTGGGTGATCATAAAGATGCTCTACATGTATCTCCGAAGGTGTTTGTTGAGTTGGCATGAATCAAGATATGGATTTGTCACTCCGTATATCGGAGAGGTATCTCTAGGCCCTCTCGGTAATACAACATCACAAGAAGCTTGCAAGCAAAGTGACTAAGGAGTTAGTTACAAGATAATGTATTACAGAACGAGTAAAGAGACTTGCCAGTAACGAGATTGAACTAGGTATATAGATACCGACGATTGAATCTCGGGCAAGTAACATACCAACAGACAAAGGGAATTACATATGTTGTCATAAGGTTCGATGATATGTCTCCAACGTATCTATAATTTATGAAGTATTCATGCTATTATATTATCAACCTTGGATGTTTTATATGCATCTATATGCTATTTTATATGATTTTTGGGACATACCTATTAACTTAGAGCCCAGTGCCAGTTTTTATTTTTTTCCTTGTTTTAACTATCGCAGAAAAGGAAAATCAAACGGAGTCCAATTGAACTGAAACTTCACGGAGATCATTTTTAGACCAGAAGAAGCCCCCAGAGTACCGAAGGTGAGCCAGAAGAGTCCCGAGGCCACCATGAGGGTGGGGGCGCGCCCTACCCCTAGGCGCGCCCCCTGCCTCGTGGCCACCTCGGGAACCCCCCTGACTTGTCCCCGACTCCAACACCTCTTGTATAACCCAAAACTTCCAGAAAGAAACCTAGACGGGAGTTCCACCGGCAGAAGCCTCTGTAGCCACCGAAAACCAATCTAGGCCCTCTCTGGCACCCTGCCGGAGGGGGCCATCATCACCGGAGGGCATGGAGGAGGATCCCGGAGGGGCCATTATCGTCATGAAGGCCAAGGACCAGAGGGAGAACCTCTCCCCATCCAAGGGGGAGGCCATGGAGGAGGAAGCACAAGGGGGAGAACCTCTCCTCCTCTCTCTCGGTGGCATCGGAGTGCCATCGGGAGGGGAATCATCGCCGCGGTGATCGTCTTCATCAACATCACCACCATCATGACCATCCTCATCTCTTTTACGCGGTCCACTCTCCCGCACCCCGCTGTAATCCCTAGTTGAACATGGTGCTTTATGCCACATATTATGATCCAATGATGTGTTGCCATCCTAGGATGTTTTGAGTAGATATCTTTTGTCTTTGGGTTGATTGATGATCTAGATTGGTATGAGTTGTATGTTTTACTTTGATGTTGTCCTATGATGCCCTCCGTGTCGCGCAAGCGTGATGGATTCCTGCTGTAGGGTGTTGCAATACGTTCATGATTCGCTTATAGTGGGTTGGTGAGTGAGCGAAACACAAACCCGAGTAAGGGGTTTGTTGCGTATGGGAATAAAGAGGACTTGATGCTTTAATGCTATGGTTGGGTTTTACCTTAATGATCTCTAGTAGTTGCGGATGCTTGCTAGAGTTCCAATCATAAGTGCATATGATCCAAGTAGAGAAAGTATGTTACCTTATGCCTCTCCCTCATATGAAACTGCAATAGTGATTACCGGTCTTATTAACAATTGCCTAGGACAATTCCGCACACCGATCCACCATTATTCCACACTCGCTATTTATAATATTTAGTAATATATTCTAACTTTATGATAACATCACCTACTTTCATATTTTAGCTCTCCGATATCATACAAAGTTATCCACTTCATATCCACAACGTAGTTTTATTTCTCGTTTCTAGTTGGAAGCAAATGTTCGATGTACGTAGAGTTGTATCAGTGGCAGATAGGGCTTGAGAGAATATTGATCTTACCTTTAGCTCCTTGTGGGTTTGACACTCCATACTTATCACTTCCACCTTTGGAAATTGCTACGATGATTCCCTTCACTTGGGGATTATCATTCGACTGATAAAGATCTTTGTGGAATATGTAGGAATCAATATGGGCATCCAGGTCCCGCTAATGGCTATTGACCGGAGAGGTGTCTCGGTCATGACTACATAATTCCCGAACCCGCGGGGTCGCACACTTATCGTTCGTTGACGCTACAGCAGTATTGGGATATTTGATGAGTGGTAACCAAATGTTGTTCGGAGTCTCGGATGAGATCTCGGAATGGTCGGGAGGTAAAGATTTATATATGGGAAGTCATATTTTGGGTTCCGGAAAGAGGTGTAGTTTTTTGATATTGTACCGGGAAGCTTCCAGAAGGTTTCGAAGGATTCCGGAGGGGTCCGAAAGTTCACAAGTGGGTCCGCCATGACCCAAGGGCTAGCATGGGCTGCGGGGAGGTGCCCTGGCCTTATTGGGCTAGGCGCACCAAGTCCTCAAAAGCCCATGTGACTAGAGAAGGCAAAAAAGGAAGGAGTCCTAGTTGGAATAGAATTGGACTTGGAGTCCAAGTCCTCTCCCCCTTAGCTGCGCCCTAAGGCTTGGAGGGGCTTTTTCTCACGCCCCTCCACCTATATATAGAGGGGAGGGGGTACCTCAAGAGAACACACCAAGTCCTTGTCACCCCTCTCTCCGGTTACTCTGTAGTTCCACCACCTCGTCCCGGTGACGCTTAGCGAAGCGCTATCAGTGCTCCACCATCACCACCACGCTGTCATGTTGGTTGTTATCCCATCTACTTCTCCTCTCCCGCTTGCTTGATCAAAAAGGAGGAGACATCATTGAGCCGCACGTGTGCTAAACTCGGAGGTGTCGTCCATTCGGCACTAGAGCGGTTGGATCGTGATCAGATCGCAAAGAGTACGACTAAATCAACCGCATGATAAACGCTTCTACTTAGCGATCTACAAGGGTATGTAGATTCTCTCCTCCTCTCGTTGCTATGCATCTCCATGGATAGATCTTGTGTGTGCATAGTTTTTTTGTTCTCCATGCATCGTTTCCCATCAAACCTTGGTCCCATCACTGAGAGAAATACCTACCGTAGTTGTGCTGCATCATCCTTTCCTCTTTGTGGAAATACCGACGTAGTTCAAGCCGCATCAACAAGTACATCGAATTTTTGTAGACGAAGGGAGCTCCTTAGTTTAATCCTAATGCAGACTTTGAAGCAAAGGCAAATACCGCGAAGGATCCACCTCGACGGAGTTGTTTTATGGGCTCCTCCCACAAAGAACCCACAATCCTTTGAGAAGGATCACCCTCCCAGTGATCTTTGGAGAGAAAGGAACTACAAGAAGCAGGATTGCTCATTTGAGGTGATAGGCTTTGACATGTTTTTTCTTTCCCGAAAAGGAGGATAACCCCTGGCCTCTGCATTGAGTGATGCACACAACCACATTTATATAGAATTGTGAGAATTCTGAAGAAATAGGAGTCAGTTAAAGTTATCTCCTACGCCATCCCTTCCGCGACTAGTATGCGCCTATTCTCAATCTAACATCTCACAAAAAGATTTCAGATTCCAAAGAAGTTGGTCTCCGTCGGATACATACCGTCTTAAAAATACATGGATACTTTTTGAAATTTAATGAACATTTTTTTATCAAAACATGAGCACTTTCTTTATACTTTAATTTCACTTTTTAGTTAGATACATGAAAATAAAGTAAATATGTTACATATAGTACGAAAAAAATATCTGAAAACAAAAAATTGAAACAATATTAAATGGAAGAAAAAACAAAAGAAAGAAAAGAAAGTAAGAAAAAAATGCGCTCCACCCCGCACTTGGGTCGACGCAACTGCATGAGTATAGTGCAAGTTTGCTCGCTACCCCGCGCATTACATGCCGATTTGGAATACATTTTTTTTTTGAGAAAGAGAGCTTCATCTCTGATTTTCATTGATAGAAATCACAGTGTTTTGCAAACAACCATCGACCACTACATATATACTGCCAACACACAACCATTGACAGATCGAACGACACGATCCCCTGACGATGCAGAACTAGGCATCTCCACCCTCCAACAGGATTGCAGACCAGAGGGAAAGCTAATGCTGCCTACACCCTAGCAAAACACAAGATCTAACACATAATCTGAATCACACAACCCCTCGTGAGAAATCCCACATGTCGGGCCTCTAGGCAAGAGGATATCATTTAGCATCGAACAAAACGCAAACCAAGTTTCACCAAGTGCATATTCATCTAGGAAAGCAAAAAAAAAAAACATTTGGAATAAGCTTATAGTGGGCACCTATAAGATTTGCTCTATAGTATTAATTGTTCAATTTTTTAGAATCATTTGCTGTAAAAAGATGATATTGTTAACAAACATTTTGGGCCCAGGTACGTTATTTTTCGAGAATCTGGCCCCAGATACGTATGGCTTGGTACCTTTTTTTTTTGAGACAACCATACAAAGCTTTATTAGTTCATCACAATGTTTATAGGGACGGATGGTACGTATGGCTTGGTACCTAGCCCGGTAATATGGCCCGGCCTGTGCGTATTACGTCCTCCGTCCGGCTGCCGCTAGGGCTTCATCTCCCGTACGCAGCTCGATTTAATCACCTGGCGACCGAAGCTTCTTTATTCACGACTACAAGAGGCGCGTTCGATCAATCCTAAATAGGAAGAGATGACATCGTCGAGAAGCAACTACCGCGTGATGACGGCGGAGGAAGAGGAGGCGGCCGACCGGTGCGTGGGCTGGATCTTCGTCTATATCACGGTCTACTCCCTCGGCATCTTCGCCTTCTCCGATATGATCTCCTACACACACGTGTTTGCCGGCGCCACCAGGTTCGACAAGATCTTCTTTGGGATCCTGGGAGCGCCTTTTCTGCCCATCGGCCTTGGCTTCATCTGCCTGCTTCTACGGGAGGACGGGCCCTTCCGCAACAAGCATGCCACCGCTCGAGTCGCCGACCTGCCGCCCGCCGATGTGTGCTAGCCATCTTTGATTGTTTCTAGTGTGTGAATTAATGTTTGGAGTATTACTTTGTTTTATTTGATCCAGTGTAGTTCTCTTTCTGCTTGCTAGTTGTAACATCTTTTGTCCTTAGCTGGTGGGAAACTTGTACGTACTAGATTGTCAAAGGCACGCGTTGCTGCGCCCCTCGATCTTAACACTAATAGTAGTGATTGATGCAATTACACATTAATCTAGAATTTTAATCATGTGGTATAATCATCACATTATATTTGAAGGCAATATTCAATCATGAGACATAATTAGAAAACATGCATGTGCGGTGCAACGGAAGCAAACATATTATGAAGGCCCTATCAAAATGCAATGATGTCAGAAGACTTTTTTGACTTGAAATGGTGCCACGACTACTTCTCTGTTGCAAATCTTCCTTCCTTATATCCAAGGTCGCGCAAGGCCGATGCTACTTGCAATAACAATGCCAGGACTAAGTCCATGACAAAGCTCCCAGCACCAAAGGCAAAAGTCATAGCAACATTTATTGCAGCTTCTGTGCAAATCAACTATAGATGCCCTACAATATTCATAATCATATTATAATGATTATCACTCTGTTTTATAATTGTTTGGTGCTAATCAATATAATATATGATTTATTTTTTGTGATGAATAAAATTTAAGTTTTTAGTACTCCCTCCTTCCATCTATATAGGGTCTAATGTGTTTTCCGAGGCTAACTTTGACCAAATATTAGAGCAACAATATATGACATGCAACCTACACAAAGCATGTCGTCAAATTCGTATGTGAAAGGAGATTTCAATAATATAACTTTTACATTATGCATATCATGTACTATTAATCTTGTCAATAGTCAAAGGCCGTCTTGAAAAACGTATTAGGCCCTGTATAGATGGAAGGAGGGAGTACAACATTTGTCAAAGGACCCAATTTTTATAACAGATCTGGGTATCTAAGGAAGCAACTCATTACCTTATCAACACCTTTATTACAAGCATACACGAAAGCGTGTAGGTTGATCACAAAAGGAGGACAATGTGACCAAAAAAGAAAGGGTATTTAGATGATCTGTCGAGTCATAGATAAATACAAAATGGGGACTACGTCGATATTTGGTTACCCAAAAAGGCTTCCATCCTGTTATATATATAAAACAATGATCACCAACAACTCGATACAAACGCATGCCATCACAACAAACGCACACACCCAAGGCAAAATACACATGCGGTGAGCGCAGCAACACCACCGCTATCTACGAAAAGATGAAGCCGCATACGACGATCCGTGGACTCCAAGCTGGCGCCTTCAGAAAGGAGACGACACCGGAGCGCCACCACCGCCCGATCCAAGGATCGGAGTTTCCCCTGGAGCAACACAACGGGCGATGAGAGCCGCGACGACGCCTTTAAGAAGGGAACGAGCTTCGCCACCACCGGTCTGTTCGAAGGTGGAACAGGTTTTCACCCTGGCCAACACTCATCAGCACCGAATGCCACACCCCGGCTGCCACGCCACCCACATGGCCATGGCCACTAGGCAGCACCGAGCTGCGGGCTCTTCCCAAAAGCACCACGCTACCACCACCAGGGCCGCCGCCCCGGCATCCAAGACCTAGGCACCACCTGACATGAGACCCGCCGCTACCCCAACCGAAGAGACGAGCGAAAAGTCCCCGCCTTTCGCACCCCTAGATGACCCCCAACGCCGAGACCCAATAGGCCAGCCAAAACTGGCCTCCATCGCCCCGTCCTGCAGCCCTGAGCGCGAGACGAGCTCGACACTGCCACCGGGCGCGAGACGAGCTCGGTCCTGTAGCCCCGGGCGCGAGACGAGCGATGGACCGCATCTGGGAGAGGGCCATCCCTTGGACTGAGGTATTGCCCGGACGACGAGGAGATGGAGCGAAGGTCAAATGGTCCGACCGTAGACGAGCCGACGCCGGAGTAAAGCCGGCCATCATCGCGGGAAGAGCCGCCGAGCCAACGTGTAGCCGCCGCGCCCCCGGGAGGCCATCGCCATGCGTCAGACCTCAGAAGCCGCCGGCGGCCACCAGACCATCCGCCGCCACCGCCTTCCGAAACGGCCCCAGATCGGACCAGATCGGGCCGCCTCGGCCGTGACGGGCTCCACCACCACGCAGCCCACCGTGCCAGGCCACACGTCCGCGCCGTCGCTGCCAGACGCCCGCCACCACGCCGACGCGCCCCCCGCGCGCGCATCGCCGCCATCCAAAGCCCCGCGGCGCGCGCCCATCGGTCTTTGCATTGAGCGATTCACACAACCACATATATATAGAATTGTGAGAGTTCCTCAAGAAATAGGAATTGGTTGAAGTTATCTCCTGTGCCATCCCATCCGTGACTAGTATGCGTCCATTCGATCCGACGTCTCACAAGCAAAGATTTCAGATTTGAAAGACGTGGTTTTCATGAGATACATGTCGTCTTAAAAATACATGAATAGTTTTTAAAATGTAATGAACATTTTATTTATCAAAATAGGAGTAATTTTTAATTATAAATATATATTACTTTCATTTTTTAATTAGATACACAAAACTAAAGTAAATATGTTAAAACAGTCACGAAATTAAATAATATAAATATCTTCCCCGCGAAAATAATACAGTAATAAAAATATATGGAAAGTGAAACATTTTTGCCATACGTAAGCACTGGTGCCTGGCCCGTTAATAAGGCCCGGCCTGTGCGCGCTACGATTCGGGGATTCGTTGCTTCCCCCAGAAAAAAAATACGTATTACTGTACGTATTACGTC
This sequence comes from Triticum aestivum, assembly GCF_018294505.1. NCBI lineage: Eukaryota > Viridiplantae > Streptophyta > Magnoliopsida > Poales > Poaceae > Triticum > Triticum aestivum. Next base: position 551,863,975 of record NC_057806.1, read on the forward strand.
CGTCCGGCCGGCTGCAGCTAGGGCTTCATCTCCTGTACGCAGCTGGATATGATTTAATCACCTGGCAGGCAAGAAAGCTTCTTTGTTTTACGACTACAAGAGGCGCCGTTCGATAGGTGCTAACTAGGAAGAGATGACATCGTCTAGAAGCAACTACCGCGTGATGACGGCGGAAGAAGAGGAGGCGGCCGGCTTGTGCGTGGGCTGGATCTTTCTCTATATGGCGGTGCTCTACCTCTGCTTCTTCGCCTTCTCCGCCGTGATCTCCTACACTCATGTGTTTGCCCGCGCCACCAGGTTCGACAAGATCTTCTGGGGGATCCTAGGAGTGCCCTGTCTGCTCATCGCCGTCGGCATCATCTACCTACTTCTACGGGAGGACTCGCCCTTCCGCAACAAGCGTGCCACCGCTCGTGTCGCCGACCTGCCGCCCGCGGATGTGTGCTAGCCATCCTTGGTTATTTCTAGTGCATGAATTGATTGATGATGTTTTATGTTTCATCGAGTTTATTTCACTTTCCGCTTGCTAGCTGTGACTATCTTTTTCTTCCGTTAGAAAATGCTTTTCTATATCTTAGTAAAAGAAAAGAAGATTGAAAGCATATGCTCTCAGCAGGGACGTATGCGTGTTTATATAGAACACAAATTACAGATGCGGCTGGTGGTTATGGTCTTGGCTCCTCCTCCAAGCTATACAAGAGATAAGGCCATCCTCTAAGCACCTGCCTTGTGATACAAGTATATGCACACACACACACAAGTTTACAATCGTGACAATGTGTCATGTGCACAAACTAAGCCTATCGCTTAACACTCTTCCTCAATCTAAACGTATCAAGGTTGAGATTGCTCTTGAAGGCTTGAAGTTGTCGCACCTGCAGAGGCTTTGTAAAACCATCAGCAACTTGGTCACCTGTTGGAATAAATCAGATGTCCAATAGTTTCCTTGCAACTCTCTCTCAAACATAATGAAAATCAATTTCTATGTGCTTGGTTCTTACATTAAACACAGGGTTGGCAGAGAGATATGTTGCACCAATATTATCACACCACAAATAGTAGACCTATGGTCTTGAAATCCCTAGCTCATCTAGTAGAGTTTCTACCCACATTACCTCAGCCGTTGCATTTGCGAACGATTTGTATTCTGCTTCGGTGCTGGAACGAGACACGACTGCTTGTTTCTTGGCATTCCAGGATATAAGGTTTGAGCCAAAGAAAACAACAAACCCACCAGTAGACCTCCTATCATCAGGACAACCTGCCTAATCTGCATCAGAGAAGGCACTCACTATGGTTGAAGGTGACTTACATATTTCCAGTCCTGTCCCAACACTTCCTTGAATGTACCTCAATATTCTCTTTACAGCTGTCCAGTGCAGAGAGGTAGGAGAATGCAATAATTGACAGACCTTGTTAACAGAGAAGGATATGTCTGGTTTTGTCAAAGTCAAATACTGAAGTGCTCCAACTACACTTCTATATTTAGTCCCTTCTTCTGGACTTAGCAGTTCTCCTTCATGCAATGACAGTTTTTCAGTAGTAGACAGAGGTGTGCTACACGGTTTACAATCCTTCAAACATACACGTTTTAGTATATCGGTGGCATACTTCACTCGAGTTAGTAAAATGCCATTAGGTGCCCTTTTTACTTCAATGCCTAAAAAAAATGTAGTTCTCCCAAGTCATTAAGAGCAAATTCACTCTTCAAATTTTTAAGTAGGGCCGATGTTGCTTCTTGTGAGGAGCTAGCAACAATTATATCATCTACATAAATTAGCATGAAAATGGTCACCTTCCCTTTGTTGAAAAGAACAAGGAAGTTGTCGGTGTCAAAACCGGCGGATCTCGGGTAGGGGGTCCCGAACTGTGCGTCTAAGGTCGTTGGTAATAGGAGACATGGGACACGATGTTTACCCAGGTTCGGACCCTCTCTATCACTACTAGGGAAAAGCCTAGCAGCAGCACGGGTTTTGGGCCTCTCAGTAGCGCGGGGACCGGCGCTACTAATAAGGCGCTATAGCTAACGTATAGCAGTAGCGCCTGTTGTCCCACGCTACTGCTATACATGAATAGCTGTAGCGCTCTTTAGAAAAGGGCGCTGCTGATATTATCTGCATCGTTGTTTACTGGGAAGCGCTCTGGTAAGGCGGCGCTACTGCTAAATTCCCCCCCCCCCTTGCTACTATTAGTTTTATTAGTTTTTTCCCTGCATATTTGTTTTGTATTTGAATAGGCTTTATACAATAATCTTTAGCATATCATACACATACAAATGTAATCATAGCATATACAAACAATTAGTCTCATCAAATCATGTCATCATCATAATCATCATCCAACACAAAGTGGTCTCTCGTCATCATCTCGAAAATAGCAATACAAGTCTCGATTACTTGCAAATACATCGTCATCCATCTAAACAATGATATACGCGAGAAGAGCTATCACTTTGAGTACATGAGTTCGTATCCCTCTCTCGCATTAGCAGGAACCTAAACTAACTACTGCCTGTCGCTCGGAAACCGGAAACCGGTACACCTAGGTCTGACACTCCGGCCACTTGTCGTATATATACTCCTGGCATAGCACTTCTTTGCCATCTATGATCTATGCACCTACATTGTCACATGAGTCGATGATATGCAACATATATAGTTGAGCAACAGAAAGAGACAGACTTGGCAAAAATAGAAACAACATATCATAAGCATAAATAACAAAGTTCATCGTACCCCAAAATGCCCTAACTAGAGTGATTTTCGCTAGTCGAAGAGGAGGATGGTTTAATTACGCCACAAATAAAGTTTCACCATGCATAACTCAAAGTTTTGTCATACAGAAAGTATGGACTAAACAGACACATTGTCATATATCGACAATCACTCCAACATGTCGTTCCATCCATCCAAGTCAGGGAGATAGTCCTCGAGCTTAGTGAAAGGCTTCGATCATGTCGAGACGCTGAGAGGCTATCCATGTTCGAACGTCTTCCCGCGACATTTGTCCTTCTCCGTAGAACATCCCTGTTTTTCTAATGACCTCCTTCATGATGATTTGGGCAAGTTCGCGCTAGATATTATAGAACTCAGCTCAAAGTCGATGATCCTCGATATCTCCTATGTCCTTTGCCCATTGCAGAATATGGCCATCGCCGGATCTAGGTGACATGCGAAGGTTCTGGTGATCCCGTTTGTACTCCAGCACGTGGTGTAGGACATAGAATCCATCATTAAGAGAATCGTTCGGTTGCTGGATGCAGCAGAAGTCGGTCTTATGGCCGAAGGCGACCCTGCCGCCCCTTCTCTTCTTGTCCCTGACCTCTCCACCCCTTGCTTGGTAGTAAAACATAGCACTGTCGAGAACATCCTTGATGTGGGTGTAATCCTTTTTATGAATGTTCTTCGACGAGTCCAAGTAAAGAGCGTGGGAGAATCGGAGGTAGAGGATGATGAGGACGGCGCGCCCGCCGCTGCGCAAAATAAGTACACCTCAAATTAATTAGCCTCCACTGTGCAAATGAATGATTGAAATCGAAGGAAGGATAGCAGCGCGGGTGACTTAAACGGGATGATAAGGCACGAGAATCGCCTCCTTGTCCTTAATGGCAAGCATGAAACTGACGATGTAATCCCTCGCGTATTCACGGTGCTTTGTGCAGACTCCCAAGAAGCCCTCGTGCATGTAGTACGGGTCAGCGACACAGATATGAGATATCTGCTCAACCCCGATGATGTAGTTCATGCGCAAGGCATAAAGGCGGACAAACGTAAAATCCAGCTTCTTCACGTGAAACATGTCGAATATGTAATCGAATCGGAGAAAGAACTTATCCGCGGGGAAGCTGTCAACGTACGACATTTGCCGCGGAACATTAACCATGTAGAGTGGGTATCCTGGATCTTTCGAGGCGATGAGGCCTTTCTCTACCCGCAGCACATTGTCATGAAGTCTCCTTAGATCGCCGAATCTGACCCGTAGCGTTGTTGCAGGTAGGATTGGTTGACCGGGGATATGCCATTTATCCGCATCGGGGATATCTATACGGTCCTGAAGCCGAGGCTGCTGAGGCGGCTGGATCATAGAATCAGCTTTTTTGCCTTTCCTCGCTCTCTTCCTAGACTTCTTTACTACCGGAAGGTCGTCCATAATACGTTGAGACGGCAATTCAGGCACCGACTCATGACGCTCAAACCCTGAGGAGGCGCCAGTATAGACATACTATTCAGCGCCATCGTCGTCCTCATCCTCATCCATGCTAACGTCATCAATGACTAATGGAGCCTCCTCCTTACCCCGTCCGCTATCACCCAACCCGACACCCGACGCTAATTGGGTAGGTGGGGTGTTGATGTTCATACCTTGCTGAGGCTGCGTGCTTGTGGGTGTGCTCCCGGGCGCCTCCAGACAAAGCAGACTCTTTGGCCACAACAGGACCCACCCATTGCAACAATCACCAAGCCGCCGCGGTGTCTCGTCGTCATCCCCCACTAGTATTCGAGGAGGCAAATTCTCGTGGCCCGGTTTGACACTGGCCACGGAAACCTTGAAGACGTTCGGGGGGATCGGCCGATTGTGGAACAATGGTTCCTTCTGCTCCATTATCGTCGCCTTCCCCACGTCCACCTTCTGGTCGCAGATGGTGTACAATATGGTGCACGGGGTTTCGTCGGCCTGCAAAGAAAAGTCTGCGACGTGAGACATTTGAAAGGCAACGAAAACGGGAGACTATACATTTATATTGAAGGGGGCCGGTGTGACAGATACCGTGAGGGCGTCGAGCTCAGCCAAAGACGAAGCACCACCGAGCACGTCCGATGCGGGAGCCGGTGCGGGAGCCGGTGCGGGAGCAGGTGCGGGAGCCGGTGCGGGAGCAGGTGTGGGAGCCGGTGCGGGAGCAGGTGCTGGTGCAACGCTAGTCGAGCTGCTCCCCAAGAAGTCAGCAAGGGGAAAGTCCTCTGCATTTATTTCTGGATTTTGCCTTGTCCATGTGAAAACGCCCGTCACCAAGGAAGTAGACAAATCTGCAACCACCTGTTTTGCGGCAGCTACCGCTGTTGCGACTGTCGGAGATGATTTCTTCTCAACCGCAATCTCAACCTTCTTGTAGATGTTTTCTTCAGTTAACCTCCGCCTTTCCTTTCTCTCCTCCGTGGTCTCACGATAGTACTTCTTCCATGTGGCGCCGTCTCCGACACCGTGCACGCGTCCATACGATGGTCGAGTATCCACCGGTTGTCGTTTCAATATGTTCAACGCCCGGTTGAATGGAGTGTCCCACTTGGGCCTCGCCAATGCCTCAGACGGCGAGTCGCTTTCGGCCGCAATCCAGTGCTGCTCTCTCTGCAAAAGGCACAAGGATCATTTACAAATATGACTAATGTGTGCAGTCGAATTGATCAGAAACTAAAATTACCAACAGTCTCATGAACTCCGTAATGACCGGTTTTGTCTCGTAAACCTTCTTCACTGGGTCCCAACGATGCCGGGCCCTGAGGACGTCACACTCCTGCGGGATGGTGCAATCCGCCAAGGGGTCTGGGATGCCCAGACGCGCGGCTTCTGCATCCTCCTTGGCCCATTTGGACCTCTTTCCGCAGTAACCACGACTTTCGAGGTGGTGGCCCCCAATGTTCCTCTCTTGAAGCCCCTTCATGTACTTAGACTTTTTTTTGGCAGCTCCGGCCTCGCAAGCCTCCTTGAATATTTGAAACTGCTCTTCCGTGATTGTCGGATTATCCTTTACAATCTCGGAGTAGGGTTCCTTCTTGTCGATGATCTTTGCTTTCACTCGATTTTTCCAGGCGGCCAACGCGTCGCTAAACTTGGTCATGGCGTGTTTGTTTATCTTCTTCATTGCTGGGTCCTCATCTGGATCTTCATAATCCTTCTCATTCCGTCCAGGGAACAAGAATATCTGGTGAAACTTCTTTAGGAGGGAGCTCCTCATATTTTCTATCTTCTGTAGTTTCTCATCGTTGATGGTGGCGGTTGTCCGTACGATGTAGCCTATTTGATTGTCGTAGCATCGGCGCGCTTCCTCGGGCGCCTTTGGCTCAAAATTGCCGTCGTCCACCTCCGTGACCACCAGTCTAGTAGTCCTGAGTTTGTTAGGAAGCCGTTGCCTCTTTGCTTTCGGTTCTACACCGGCTCCGCTCCCCGAGGCAGCGCCAGTCTCGATGCCGGTCTGAGTCTCAGCGCCGGTCTCAGCCTCAGCACCAGTCTGCGTGTCGGTCTCAGTCCCCGATGCCACCGGTGGGCCCAGCAACAACATCGGTTGATCGTCGGCAAGGCTAAAAAATTCGTCTGCCGCCCGGTAGACGTCGTCGCAATCACCAGAACCCTGTCCTTCATCGTTGCTAGCCATGTTTCCTATGATTAAATCTAGTCAATTAATTCTAGACCTAATAAAATGAATAATGACATAAAAAGGCCTATTATTTTGCAGGAATGTTGACTCCTTCCTGGTGCAGCAAATCCCGGGCACTCGATATGTCCTAGTTTGTAGCACAAGTCATGCCAAAATTCACAAAATATTTCGGCATGACCTTTGCTAAAAAGTGGACAAATCGAGAACCTGAAATTTGCCGGAACATAAATGAATCAACATTCCGGCAAAACATAGACCACTCAGCATCATTCCCTGGAAACAACAAAGCCACTTGGGCACAATCAAACAACTTCAATGAAAAGATATAACATGAGCAAACACTATTGAGGAATTTGCATATAACATGGTCACTTCAATGAAAAGATATAATCAACAATAATGGAATATGCAAATGAACACCAATGACATATATCATATATAAACAATCTTGTTTTTTGTTTACATAGAAACAATTAGTTTGACCAAGTTTTTGAAAAGATTTTTTTTTGTTTATAGCTAAATGCCATAGCTACTGTTTTTTATTTATAGCTAAATACTTTTGTTTTTTGTCTAAAGCTAAAAGCCTAGGAACTCCATTTTCTCTAACCCTTCTGACCTCACCAAAATTTCCACAGCAAGACCTTAGTACCTACACCCAATTCCTTCAAAAATATTCAGGTCCATAGTCCAAATAATTCAAATTTCATTTGAATGGAATTTGGAACAAATTCAGGTCCATAGACCAAATATTTTTTATAGCTAAGTGTTTTTTTGTTTATATCCTCTGTTAATTTAAATCTAAATGCTACTATTATTTATATACCCTATATTAGTTTAAAGCTAAATGGAATTACTGTTTAGGCATTTTCATAAAAATTGCCCTAGCTAATTTCCTAAAAAAATTGCTAATCATTTTTCCTAAATGCTATCAAATGCCTACTGCCCTAAAAAATCTAGGGTTCATATGAACACCTAGGGTTCATATGAACACAATATAAACATATATATGAATTTCCCTAGCAGAGAGAGAGGTGGGTAGGTGACAGGAGAGGCAGAGCCTTACGGTCGGCGGCGAGGGCAGGCTCTGGCTCGGGCGGCGGCGGTGAGCTCGAGGGAGGCGACGGTGAGGTCGACGATGGCCTCGGGCGGCGGCTGTGAGGTCGAGGGCGGCCTCGGGCGGCGGCGGTGTGGTCGAAGGCGGTGGCCGGTGGCGGTGTGGTCGAAGGCGGCCTTGGGCGGTGGCGGTGTGGTCAAAGGCGGCAGGGCGACGGCATCAATGGAGCAGTTGGGGGACAGGGGGCCGGGAGTAGAGGGGGGGGGAGGACTTAGCAAAATTTTGAGCCCGGGCTGCCGGGATTTGAGTCAAACTAGCAGTAGCGCGCTTTGCCGAAACGCGCTATAGCTAAGATAGCTATAGCGTGTTCCAGAGAAACGCGCTACAGCTATTCCTTTCTGTTTTATTTTTCTTTTTCTTTTGTTTTCTTTACATTTTCTTTTTTTCATTTCTCCTTTTTATATTTCTTTCATTTTCATTTACTTTTATACTTATTTTTCTATTTTTTTTTCTTTTTCACAGCAGTAGCGCTCTACAGCATAAACACGCTGCTACAAAGTTTTTAGCAGTAGCGTGCTTCTGAGTGAACCGCTACTACTATTCCTAGACTACCGGCATTAGTGAGGGAATTTTAGTAGTAGCGCTTTTCTGTGGAGACGCGCTACTGCTAAAACAATGGTTGTAGCGTGGTTTTGTAACAAGCGCTACTACTAAGTAGCGCTAGCGCCGAGTTTTGACCAACGCTACTGCTATACCTCTGTGTATAACGTTTTCCCTAGTAGTGTATGGAGGTAATACCCTACTTCCTGCTTGATTGTTCTTGATGATATGAGTATTACAAGAGTAGATCTACCACGAGATCAGAGAAGCTAAACCCTAGAAGCTAGCCTATGGTATGATTGTATGTTGTCCTACGGACTAAAACCCTCCGGTTTATATAGACACCGGAGGGGGCTAGGGTTACACAAGGTTGGTTACAAAGGGGGAGATATCCATATTCGTATTGCCTAGCTTGCCTTCCATGCCAAGTAGAGTCCCATCCAAACACGGGATGAAGTCTTCAATCTTATATCTTCATGGTCCAACAGTCCGGCCAAAGGATATAGTCCAACTGTCCGGAGACCCCCTAATCCAGGACTCCCTCAGTAGCCCCTGAACCAGGCTTCAATGACGATGAGTCCGGTGCGCATTGTTGTCTTCAGCATTGCAAGGCGGGTTCCTCCTCCGAATACACCATGGAAGAGTTTGAATGCAAGGATAGTGTCTGACCCTGTAAAATAAGTTCCACATACCACCGTAGAGAGAATAATACTTCCATAAATCTAATCTGCTGACATGTTTTTGATAGTATGACATCACTTCATGGCCCAGTTATTATTCGAACCGCTTTTCTCAACCATCTCCGCACATATTGCGAGGAGGTTTTCTTGATATGTCTTGTCAAAGCAGAGATCGTGTTCCCCTTATCACGAGATCTTCATCAATACGGACATGGGTAACCCAACCGCGTCATCAATTTTGGCGCCTGGGGAATAAGCGATTTTGCCAGGCAAGTGGGGAGACTCATTGCCTCCTCCGCCCTTATAAAGGGACAAAGATTTACTTTTTACACCCATGCCTTCTTCCTTCTCGCTTACCCATTCCCGCACACTCGAGCTCTAGCGCCCAAGCTCGCGTTCTTCTTCTGAAACCACTCCAAGCATGTCTGGAGCAGGAGGCAAGTGCATGGATTCCTCCGTCATAGAGGAAAACATCAAAAAGTTACGGGAAGCCGGATATCTAGCTGTGAGTATCGTGCACCGGCTGCCGAATGCGGGGCAGATCGTCCCCACGCCCGAACCCCATGAGAGGATAGTTTTTCTTACCCATTTCGTCCACGGACTGGGATTTCCTCTCCACCCGTTTGTCCGCGGGCTCATGTTCTACTATGGGATGGATTTTCATGATCTGGCCCCCAACTTCATCCTCAACATCTCGGCGTTTATCATCGTGTGCGAGGCCTTCCTCCGCATCAGGCCCCACTTTGGCCTATGGCTGAAGACCTTCAATGTCAAACCGAAGGTGGTGGGTGGCCAGCAAGCAGAGTGCGGAGGCGCCATGGTGGGCAAGATGCCTAACGTCACCTGGCTCGAGGGTACCTACGTGGATACCATAAAGGGGTGGCAATCGGGGTGGTTCTACATCACCGAGCCGCGTGACTCCAACTGGGTGGCGGCCCCCAAATTTCGATCCAGAATCCCAACGCGGCTCACCTCCTGGAAAAAGAAGGGCCTGTCTTGGGGTTCTCCGGTAGAGCTAACCGGACTCCAGACCTGCATCCAGAACATGACGAACAAGAAAATCAAGCTCGTCAATGTGGTCCAGGTCATGCTCCTCCGCCGGATCCTTCCGTGCCAGCGACGGGCATTTGTTTTGTGGGAGTTCGACTCGGCCCAGCACCAGATGCTGCGAGAGCTCTACGACACAACACACGAGGACGTCTGGAGGGTGCTGTTCAAGGGCGCCGACATGCCTCCCTCCCTCACCGAGGACCGCGGACTCAGCGCAAAGCGCCGCGCCCATCCGGTAGGCTTTTATAACTCTCCGGGTATTTATGTGCCCTGGTTTGATTATGTGCTGGATCTAAGCTTTCATGTCATTAACAGGACTGGATAAAGACAGCGGAGCAACTTGATTGCCCAGCCCCCTGCCCGAAGATCCTGCGAACGCTCTTCTAACAAAGATGCTGACTCCGGCACCTTACGAGGTGCCGGAAAAGACGGCCAACAAGAAGGCCACGGGGACCTGAAAGGGTCTCCGGCGCAAGGTGGTTCTGTCGGACTCATCATCAGATGAGTCTGACACGCACTCCTCCCACGGAAACGAGGAGGAGGAGAAAAGTTCTCCCCCCAGCCGGGGGAGACAAGAAAAGGAAGGCCGACTCATCCCGGGAGGCCGAAGGGTCCAAGAAGGGAAAGACCCTCCCTCCGGACTGTGCAACAACGACTGCCGACAGCGGCGACGAGTGGCTACCCAGGGACAAGCCCCTGGCGAAATCGTAAGTGTCTGGACACCATAGTACTTCATGGTATGTTTTATTGTACTGCCTTTGCTCATGCCGAACCTGATTATGCAGTCCGGCCCGAGCTCGCCTCGACGTACCCTCGTCGAGTGGCTCTTTGGGCTCGTCGGATATGAACAGCGGTTCTCCTCTGACGGCTTCCACCCCTCGCCCTACGGACGATGCCGAGGTGGTGTCTCAAAAGGCACCGTCCCAAGGGGAGGCTGTCCTGGGGGTGCCTCATGGCGACCTCCCGGACCCTAGGTACCAAGGGAGCGAGGCTCCTACGGGCTTAGAGTTTGGGTCCCAGCCGGACACTGCGCCAGAACCTTCAATGGTTCCGGACTCTGGCAGGCGGTCCCCCATTGAGGGGGGCCATCCATCCGTGCTGGTGTCCTCTCTGTCCAACCAGAGGCACCGTACAACTTGCTGGAAGCGCTTCACATCGCTTCCGTCGATGAAGAACACCGCACTATCATGAGTGCGGTGGTTAGGAAGGTTCAGTCCACCAAGAACGGACTGACCGAAGCTTGCGCCAGCCTCCTAACAGGCTTTGAGGTAAGCATTCAAAATATAAAAATATTACTGCATAGATAGTAGCCCCTGATGCTCTGTTCGGCATTCGTGAGGAAAAGCCGAATAGAGTATCAAATGATAACTCAGGAGTCTAATTAGAGTATGTCTATGTGTATGTGCAGGCTTCCCTGCTGGCCGCTGCCGCATGTACTGCGGAGGTCTCTGCGCTAAAGCAGGCCCTGAAGCGGTCCGAGGATGAGCTCGGCCTTACCAAGGGGCATCTCGAAGAGAGCAAAGGTAAGATATACCCCAGTGTATATAGTTAAAAAGAAGTTCGGTGTAAAGTAATAGGATCATCATGAATTTTTCAGGGGCCACGACTGAGGTGGAGACCCAGAGGAAGGCGTTGTCTGCGGCCGAAGACAAAGCGGCCAAAGAACGTATTGAACGGGAGAAACAAGAAGCCCGAGTGGGCGAGGTGCAGCAAGAGCTCGAGGCTCTCGGCAAGAAGCACGAGTCCTTGGAGCTTGACTCCAAGACACGGGAGTCCGAGCTCACGCAGGCGCTTGAAAGCGTCTGGAGCGCCAAGGCCGGCGCCCACAAGGCCCTCCAGGAGATTGATGCGGCAAAGAAGATAGCAGCGGTAAGGCATTCAATATGCAAAGCAAGCATGTGAAGGAGACTTTCCTTTTTCTTACCCGAGTTCGGAGCTCTCCAGGAGCATTTGTAGATCTTCCCCGCAGTGTGCTGGATGCCACAGAGTTTTACTGGGCTGAGGAGGGGAGCTCAACGGAGAAGTTGTTCTGGTCTCAGTATACTGGGACCGAACACCCCGTGTCCTTGAGTGACCAGCTGAAGCAGTTGGCCGAACTTCACAAGGCGGCCGAACAGGCCATGAGGGGCCTTATAGTCCGGATGTGGCCTGGCGAGCCCCTGTCCGGCAGCTACTTCGGTCTGGTGAGGTGGCTGGTGGAAGCCTGCCCACGGCTTGAAGTCATCAAGCGATCCATCTGCATCGAAGGTGCACACAGAGCTTTTGCCCGGGTGAAGGTGCACTGGGCGAAGCTGGACGCCTTGAAGCTTGTGAAGGAGGGGCCGTCGGAGGGCAAGGAGCATCGTTGCCCCGAGAATTACTATGAGAGCGTCCTGAAGGGTTCCCGCTTAGTGGCAGATGAGTGTGCCAATGATGTAATTTTTGAATGAACATGCCCATGTGATCCTGTAATATGAAACGTGTTCTTCTGCGCCATGCGACGCTTTCTCAATTTAAAATATTACCTTCTGTGCGGCCGTTTATAAAGTCTGAGAGTTGGCCAGTCGTCGGCTTCTGCCCCCATGTAGCTACTACTGGGGTGTTCGGGGTAAATATGAACACTCTTTACCCCAATTTTGGGTCCTTCAAGGAAGGTGCTCAGCGGAACGAACCAGGCAATCGGACTATAATGCTTTATCACTCTCACTTAGCTATAGAAGTCTATGATTTTAAATTTTTGGCGAAGCCCCTGGTATTCGGAGGGCCGAATTTGGGGCGCTATACACGCCTAAGCTGGACAAGGCTGACTCCTCGCCCGAAGCGGAAAAAGTCTTTAAGGACTTGAGACCTCTCGAACAGCGACCAGTCTCTCGCCTTATCATGATAGTCCATTTTTGGCTTTCTCTACTGAGGTGCTCATCCGGAAGAACCGGGACACAATCGCAGTAGTTCTCCCACCGCCACCTTAGCCGATATAGCGGAACGTAAGGTACCAAAGCATGGGAGCCGGTCAACCCAACATTTGACCCAATACATGATTCAGAGCTGATGCATATAATGTTATAAGTTCGGGGTGCCGCAGTGTCGAAAATGTTCGGACTTCTTGCGCCGTATTACGGGGTAAACGAGAGCCCCTGGCGTACTGACCGTACCTGAGCGTGCATGTGCGGAATTTCGTAAACGGATATATAAGAGAAAGAGAAAAATTTAAATAATGCAATAACAGATTAATAATATGCATTGTTATTTGAATAATACGTCGAAGCGTACTGGTACATGTAGTGCAATAAGCATAAAGTAGGACAATTCGAAATGTCCTATCCAACGCAAGATACGCAATAATAGTGAAAAGCGGAGGGAAGAGCTTCGCCGCCGCAATATGGATGCACTTCACACTCCTATCGTTGGAGAAACCCCCGAGGCCCGTGCCTTGGAGGAAGCGCGCCTGGCCAACTTGGCTAAGCGCACTCGACTGGAGAACATGCAGCATGCACTCGACGAGCGTGGTCGGCAACGGATCTCTGAATCCAGTCGACGGTAGCTTTTTCCACCTCAAACTCAGGTATACCGCACTCCGATTCAAAATCTCACAGCTGTAGCCCGAATAGCAGAGTCAATCCAGCCTTCCCAGTCGGAGGCTGGCAGAGGTTTGATGCAGATCTGGGCCTTGCTCCGAGCAGCTGGAGAGCAGAACACAGCAGTGTCTCAGTCGCGGAATAGGATTCATAGCAGGTCTGTGATGGTAGATACAGTACAGTCGGCCCACAGCCCAAGATTGCCCCCGCGGCGTGAAGGACGTGGCCATAGGCAAGACCAGTACAGAAACCATGAGCAATATGATCACCGCCTCGGCCATGATGACCGTTGATACGTCTCCAACGTATCTATAATTTTTGATTGCTGCATGATAAATTATCTACTGTTTTGCACTATATTGGGCTTTATTTTCCACTTTCATATTATTTTTGGGACTAACCTATTAACCGGAGGCGCAGCCCAGAATTGCAGTTTTTTTGCCTATTTCAGTGTTTCGAAGAAACGGAATATTGAACGGAGTCCAAACAGAAAATCCTTTTTGGAACGTGATTTTCTTCTCGGATAAGACCCATGAGACTTGGACCCTACTCAAAGAAGTACTGAAGGCGGTCACGAGGGTAGGGGCGCCCCTGCCTCATGGGCCCCTCGGTGCTCCACCGACGTACTCCTTCCTCCTATATATACCCATGTACCCCCAAACGATCAGAACAGGAGCCAAAAACCTAATTCCACCGCGGCAACTTTATGTATCCACGAGATCCCATCTTGGGGCCTGTTCCGAAGCTCCTCCGGAGAGGGCCATCATCACGGAGGGCTTCTACCTCACCATAGCCTCTCCGATGAAGTGTGAGTAGTTTACCTCAGACCTTCGGGTCCATAGTTATTAGCTAGATGGCTTCTTCTCTCTTTTTGGATCTCAATACAATGTTCTCCCCCTCTCTTGTGGAGATCTATTCGATGTAATCTTGTTCTTTTGCGGTGTGTTTGTTGAGACCGATGAATTGTGGGTTTATGATCAAGTCTATCTATGAACAATATTTGAATCTTCTCTGAATTCTTTTATGTATGATTGGTTATCTTTGCAAGTCTCTTCGAATTATCCGTTTGGTTTGGCCAACTAGATTGGTAGTTCTTGCCATGGGAGAAGTGCTTAGCTTTGGGTTCGATCTTGTGGTGTCCTTTCCCAGTGACAGAAGGGGCAGCAAGGCACGTATTGCATCGTTGCCATTGAGGATAACAAGATGGGGTTTATTTCATATTTCATGAATTTATCTCTCTACATCATGTCATCTTGCTTAAAGCGTTACTCTGTTTTTAACATAATACTCTAGAGGCATGCTGGATAGCGGTCGACGAGTGGAGTAATAGAAGTAGATGCAGAATCGTTTCTATCTACTTGTCACGGACGTGATGCCTATATACATGATCATGCCTACATATTCTCATAACTATGCTCAATTCTGTCAATTGCTCAACAGTAATTTGTTCACCCACTCTAGAAAACATATGCTCTTGAGAGAAGCCACTAGTGAAACATATGGCCCCCGGGTCTATTCTCATTATATCAATCTCCATCACTTTTACTTTGCTTTGCTTTTTTACTTCGCCTTTTACTTTTCACTTTGCATCTCTATATCAAAAATACCAAAAATATTATCTATCGGATCTCACTTCCGTAAGTGACCGTGAAGGGATTGACAACCCCTCATCGCGTTGGTTGCGTTGAGCTCTTTGTGTTGTGTAGGTACGAGGGACTTGCGCGTGGTCTCCTACTGGATTGATACCTTGGTTCTCAAAAACTGAGGGAAATACTTATGCTACTCTGCTGCATCATCCCTTCCTCTTTGGGGAAAACCAACGCAAGCTCAAGAGGTAGCAAGAAGGATTTCTGGCGCCGCTGCCGGGGAGTCTACGCAAAAAGTCAACATACCAAGTACCCATCACAATCCCTATCTCCCGCATTACATTATTTGCCATTTGCCTCTCGTTTTCCTCTCCCCCCAATTCACCCTTGCCGGTTTATTCGCCCACTCTTTCTCCTTCCCCTTCTCCTTCTCCATTTGCCTTTTTCCCTCTTGCCTTTTGTTTGCTTATGTGTTGGGTTGCTTGTTTGTCGCGATGGCTCAAGATACTACCAAATTGTGTGACTTCACCAATACCAACAATAATGATTTTCTTAGCACTCCGATTGCTCCTCTTGCCAATAATGAATCTTGTGTAATCAATACTGCTTTGTTGAATCTTGTTATGAAAGATCAATTCGCCAGCCTTCCTAGTGAAGATGCCGCTACTCATCTGAATAGCTTCGTTGATTTATGTGATATGCAAAAGAAAAATGATGTCGATAATGATGTCATTAAATTGAAGCTATTTCCTTTTTCGCTTAGAGATCGTGCTAAAGCTTGGTTTTCGTCTTTGCCTAAAAATAGTATTGATTCTTGGAACAAGTGCAAAGATGCTTTTATCTCTAAGTATTTTCCTCCCGCTAAGATCATCTCTCTTAGAAACGATATTATGAATTTTAAGCAAGTTGATCATGAACATGTTGCACAAGCTTGGGAGAGAATGAAATTAATGATACGTAATTGCCCTACTCATGGTTTAAATTTGTGGATGATTATACAAAATTTTTATGCCGGATTGAATTTTGCTTCTAGAAATCTTTTAGATTCGGCCGCGGGAAGCACTTTTATGGAAATCACTTTAGGAGATGCTACTAAACTCCTAGATAATATTATGGTTAATTATTCTTAATGGCATACTGAAAGATCTTCTAATAAAAAAGTGCATGCGATAGAAGAAATCAATGTTTTGAGTGGAAAGATGGATGAACTTATGAAATTATTTGCTACTAAGAGTGTTTCTTTTGATCCTAGTGATATGTCTTTATCTACCTTGATTGAGAATAACAATGAATCTATGGATGTGAATTTTGTTGGTAGGAATCATTTTGGTAACAACGCTTATAGAGGGAATTTTAATCCTAGGCCATATCCTAGTAATCCTTCTAATAATTATGGAAATTCCTACAACAACTCTTATGGAAATTATAATAATATGCCCTCTGAATTTGAGAATAGTGTTAAAGAGTTTATGAATTCACAAAAGAATTTTAATGCTTTGCTTGAAGAGAAATTGCTTAAAGTTGATGATTTGGCTAGGAACATTGATAGAATTTCTCTTGAGGTTGATTCTTTAAAGCTTAGATCTATTCCTCCTAAGCATGATATCAATGAGTCTCTCAAAGCCATGAGAATTTCCATTGATGAGTGCAAGGAAAGAACCGCTAGGATGCGTGCTTCCAAAGATGCCTTTATTAAAGCGTGTTCTTCCAATACCTATGAAAATCAAGATGAAGATCTAAAAGTTATTGATGTGTCCCCTATCAAATCTTTGTTTTGCAATATGAATCTTGATGAAACTGAACATGATCTTCCTTTACCTAGAAGGTGTTCCAAAAATTTGGAGTATTTAGATCTTTGTGATGAAATTGATGAAAGTGGGATTGAAAGAAATAAAAATTTAGATGTTGCTAAACCCACTATATTAGATTTCAAGGAATTTAATTATGAAAGTTGCTCTTTGATTGATTGTATTTCCTTGTTGCAATCCGTGCTAAATTCTCCGCATGCTTATAGTCAAAAGAAAGCCTTTACCGAACATATTGTTGATGCCTTGATGCAATCTTATGAAGAAAAACTTGAGTTGAAAGTATCTATCCCTAGAAAACTCTATGATGAGTGGGAACCAACTATAAAAATTAAAATTAAAAATCATGAGTTTTATGCTTTGTGTGATTTGGGTGCTAGTGTCTCCACTATCCCCAAAACTTTGTGTGATTTGCTTGATTTCCGCGATCTTGATGATTGCTCTTTAAACTTACATCTCGTGGATTCTACTATTAAGAAACCTATGGGAAGGATTAACGATGTTCTTATTGTTGCAAATAGGAATTATGTGCCCATAGATTTCATTGTTCTTGATAAAGATTGCAATTCTTCTTGCCCTATTATTCTTGGTAGACCTTTCCTTAGAACGGTTGGTGCGATTATTGATATGAAGGAAGGGAATATTAGATTCCAATTTCCATTAAAAAATGGCATGGAACACTTTCCAAGAAAGAAAATAAAATTTCCATATGAAACCATCATGAGAGCCACTTATGGATTGCCTTCCAAAGATGGCAATACCTAGATCTATCCTTGCTTTTATGCCTAGCTAGGGGCGTTAAACGATAGCGCTTATTGGGAGGCAACCCAATTTTATTTTTTGTTTTTTGTGCTTTTCTTCTGTTAGGGAATAAATAACCCATCTACCCTCTGTTTGGATGTGGTTTTGTGTTTTAATTAGTGTTCGTGCCAAGCTAGACCTATTGGATCTTCTTGGATGATAGTTATTTGATCTTGCTGTAATTTCCAAAAACTTTACGTTCAGTGCCCGAATTACTAAAAATCATCATAAGAACGTGATAAAATACTGATTCCAATTTCTGCTGATCAATAAACAAATTATCTTGGTCGTCTAATTTTGGTAGATTTTTTGGTGTTCCAGAAGTTTGCGTTAGTTACAGATTACTACAGACTGTTCGGTTTTTGACAGATTCTGTTTTTCGTGTGTTGTTTGCTTATTTTGATGAATCTATGGTTACTAAAATAGTTTATAATCCATAAAGAAGTTGGAATACAGTAGGTTTAACACCAAAATAAGTAAAGAATGAGTTCATTACAGTACCTTGAAGTGGTCTTTTGTTTTCTTTCTCTAACGGAGCTCACGAGATTTCTATTGAGTTTTGTGTTGTGAAGTTTTCACGTTTTGGGTGAGTTCTTTTGATGGATTATGGAACTAGGAGTGGCAAGAGCCTAAGCTTGGGGATGCCCATGGCACCCCCAAGATAATCCAAGGACACCAAAAAGTCAAAGCTTGGGGATGCCCCGGAAGGCATCCCCTCTTTCGTCCACTTCCATCGGTAATTTACTTGGAGCTATATTTTTATTCACCAATATGATATGTGTTTTGCTTGGAGCGTCTTGTATTTTTTGTGTCTTTGTCTGTTAGTATGCCACAATCATCCTTTCTGTACACACCTTTTGAGAGAGCCATACTTGAATTGAAATTTTATAGAATACTCTATGTGCTTCACTTAAATCTTTTGAGCTATGTAGTTTTGCTCTATGTGCTTCACTTATATCTTTTGAGCGTTATAATTTTGTTCTATATGCTTCACTTAGATCTTTTAGATCACGGTGGTGGTTTGTTTTAAGGAAACTATTGATCTCTCATGCTAAACTTAAATTATTTTGAGAGCCTTAATAGCATGGTAATTTGCTTAATATAAATATGCTTGGTGTTCATGATTCGTGAAATTTTCTTTTGAGTGTGTTGAATAGTAAGAGAAGATTGAAGCATGATAATTGTTTTGAGATATGGAGGTGATAATATTAGAGTTATGCTATTTTAGTAGTTGTGAATTTAAAGAATACTTGTGTTAAAGTTTGTGATTCCCGTAGCATGCACGTATGGTGAACCGTTATGTGATGAAGCCGGAGCATAATTTATTTATTGATTGTCTTCCTTATGAGTGGCGGTCAGGGACGAGTGATGGTCTTTTCCTACCAATCTATCCCCCTAGGAGCATGCGCGTAATAGTTTGCTTTGATAACTTCTAGATTTTTGCAATAAGTATATGAGTTCTTTGTGACTAATGCTGAGTCCATGGATTATACACACTTTTTCCCATCCTTCCACCATTGCTAGCCTCTCTAATACCGCGCACCTTTCGCCGGTATCATACACCCACCATATACTTTCCTCAAAACAGCCACCATACCTACCTATCATGGCATTTCCATAGCCATTCCGAGATATATTGCCATGCAACTTTCCACCGTTTCGTTTGTTATGACACGCTCCATCATTGTCATATTGCTAGCATGATCATGTAGTTGACATCATATTTGTGGCAAAGCCACCATTCATAATTCTTTCATACATGTCACTCTTGATTCATTGCATATCCCGGTACACCGCCAGAGGCATTCATATAGAGTCATATTTGTTCTAAGTATCGAGTTGTAATTGTTGAGTTGTAAGAAAAATAAAAGTGTGATGATCATCATTTTCTAGAGCATTGTCCCAAGTGAGGAAAGGATGATGGAGACTATGATTCCCCCATAAGTCGGGATGAGACTCCGGACGAAAAAAAGAGGCCATAAAAAAGAGAGAAAAGGCCCAAATAAAAAATGAGAGAAAAAGAGAGAAGGGACAATGTTACTATCCTTTTACCACACTTGTGCTTCAAAGTAGCACCATGATCTTCATGATAGAGAGTCTCTCGTTATGTCACTTTCATATACTAGTGGGAATTTTTCATTATAGAACTTGGCTTGTATATTCCAATGATGGGCTTCCTCAAATTGCCCTAGGTCTTCATGAGCAAGCGAGTTGGATGCACACCCACTTAGTTTCTTTTGATGAGCTTTCATATACTTATAGCTCTAGTGCATCCGTTGCATGGCAATCCCTACTCACTCACATTGATATCTATTGATGGGCATCTCCATAGCCTGTTGATACGCCCAGTTGATGTGAGACTATCTTCCCCTCTTTTGGTCTTCTCCACAACCACCCTTCTATTCCACATAGTGATATGTCCATGGCTCACGCTCATGTATTGCGTGGAGATTGAAAAAGTTTTGAAAAAGTTAGAGTATGAAACAATTGCTTGGCTTGTCATCAGGGTTGTGCATGATTTAAATACTTTGTGTGGTGAAGATAGAGCATAGCCAGACTACATGATTTCGTAGGGATAACTTTCTTTGGCCATGTTATTTTGAGAAGACATAATTACTTTATTAGTATGCTTGAAGTGTTATTATTCTTTATGTCAATATGAACTTTTGTCTTGAATCTTTCTAATCTGAATATCCATACCACAATTAAGAAATTTTGCATTGAAATTATGCCAAGTAGCACTCCGCATCAAAAATTCTCTTTTTATCATTTACCTACTCGAGGACGAGCAGGAATTAAGCTTGGGGATGCCTGATACGTCTCCAACGTATCTATAATTTTTGATTGCTCCATGCTATATTATCTACTGTTTTGGACTATATTGGGCTTTATTTTCCACTTTTATATTATTTTTGGGACTAACCTATTAACCGGAGGCCCAGCCCAGAATTGCTGTTTTTTGCCTATTTCAGTGTTTCGAAGAAACGGAATATCAAACGGAGTCCAAACAGAAAAATCCTTTTTGGAACGTGTTTTTTTTCTCGGATAAGACCCAGGAGACTTGGACCCTACTACAAGAAGTACCGAAGGCGGTCACGAGGGTAGGGGCGTCCCCCCTACAGGGCACGCCCCCTGCCTCGTGGGCCCCTCGGTGTTCCACCGACGTACTCCTTCCTCCTATATATACCCACGTACCCCCAAACGATCAGAACAGGAGCCAAAAACCTAATTCCACCGCCGCAACTTTCTGTATCCACGATATCCCATCTTGGGGCCTGTTTCGGAGCTCCGCCAAAGAGGGCCGTCATCATGGAGGGCTTCTACATCTCCATAGCCTCTCCGATGAAGTGTGAGTAGTTTACCTCAGACCTTCGGGTCCATAATTATTAGCTAGATGGCTTCTTCCCTCTTTTTGGATCTCAATACAATGTTCTCCCCCTCTCTTGTGGAGATCTATTCGATGTAATCTTCTTCTTTTGCGGTGTGTTTGTTGAGACCGATGAATTGTGGGTTTATGATCAAGTCTATCTATGAACAATATTTGAATCTTCTCTGAATTCTTTTATGTATGATTGGTTATCTTTGCAAGTCTCTTCGAATTATCCGTTTGGTTTAGCCAACTAGATTGGTAGTTCTTGCCATGGGAGAAGTGCTTAGCTTTGGGTTCGATCTTGTGGTGTCCTTTCCCAGTGACAGAAGGGGAAACAAGGCACGTATTGCATCGTTGCCATCGAGGATAACAAGATGTATTTCATATTGCATGAATTTATCTCTCTACATCATGTGATCTTGCTTAAAGCGTTACTCTATTTTTAACTTAATACTCTAGATGCATACTAGATAGCGGTCGATGAGTGGAGTAATAGAAGTAGATGCAGAATCGTTTCGATCTACTTGTCACGGACGTGATGCCTATATACATGATCATGCCTACATATTCTCATAACTATGCTCAATTCTGCCAATTGCTCAACAGTAATTTGTTCACCCACCGTAGAAAACTTATGCTCTTGAGAGAAGCCACTAGTGAAACCTATGGCCCCCGGGTCTATTCTCATTATATCAATCTCCATCACTTTTACTTTGCTTTGCTTTTTTACTTTGCCTTTTACTTTTCACTTTGCATCTCTATATCAAAAATACCAAAAATATTATCTATCGGATCTCACTTCCGTAAGTGACCGTGAAGGGATTGACAACCCCTAATCGCGTTGGTTGCGTTGAGCTCTTTGTGTTGTGTAGGTACGAGGGACTTGCGCGTGGTCTCCTACTGGATTGATACCTTGGTTCTCAAAAACTGAGGGAAATACTTACGCTACTCTGCTGCATCATCCCTTCCTCTTCAGGGAAAACCAACGCAAGCTCAAGAGGTAGAAACCGCCGTCGAGTGCCCACACCTCCTCCTCCGAGTGGGTCATATGTGCCTAGGCGGCATGATGACAGACGCCCTCACAACGGCGAGCGAAGAATACCAGTCGACCCAAGGGAGCCAGGCTTTGATGCGAGATCTATTCTCATTCAAGGTCTGGTCGACAAGAACATAGCACATAGAGAAGGCCATGACAGAGATTATCCGACTGGCGGCAGAGTGCACATTTCAGGTCCCGAGTGTTTCAGCAGAGCTATTAGGGCCACAGTGATTCCTCCCAATTTCAGGTTGGCGACTGGAGTCAGCAAGTTTACGGGTGAGTCTAAGCCCGACACTTGGCTTGAGGACTACCGAGTAGCTGTACAGATTGGTGGTGGCAATGATGAAGTCGCCATGAAGCACCTCTCTCTGATGTTGGAAGGCTCTACGAGAGCATGGCTGAACCAGTTAGCACATGGCAGTATATTCAGTTGGGAGGAACTCGCCCGAGTGTTTGTTAGGACTTTCGAAGGTACTTGCAAGCGACCAGCGGGGTTGACTGAGTTGCAGCATTGTGTGCAAAAACCGAATGAAACCCTGAGAGACTATATCTAGAGATGGATCACGATACACCATATAGTGGAGAATGTGTCAGATCACCAAGTAGTTTGTGCCTTCAAAGAAGGCGTTAAGTACCGGGAGTTGAATATGAAATTCGGTCGGACAGGAGATATTTCCTTGACTCGGATGATGGAGATTGCCACCAAATACGCTAATGATGAAGAAGAAGACCGACTCCGGAGTGGCAAGCACAAAACAGTCGCCCAGGACACCGGTGGAGGTACTTCCAATCGGAAACAAAAGTGTAAGGCTGAGCCAGCTGCTCCTGGTGAGGCTTTAGTTGTGGCTCAAGGAAAGTTCAAGGGGAAGCCCAAAGGGCCCTGGAACCCCAAGAAAGTGAAAGGTCAAGATGGAAATGATGTGTTGGATTTACCGTGCCACATTCACACCAAGAAAGATGAAGAGGGTAATCTAATTTATCCTAAGCACACCACTCGGCAGTGTCGACTCCTAATCCGACAGTTTTGAGAGAAACAACCCAAGGAGAAGGAAAAAGAGTCGGACAAGGGTGAGGATAAGGAATAGGATGATGATGGTTTTCCCAATGTCAATTCCACTCTGATGATTTTTGCTGATGTTGAGAGCAAAAGTCGATTAAAAGTTATCAATAGAGAAGTGAACATGGTTGCTCCGGCAACACCAAGTTATTTGAAGTGGTCCTAGACTACCATCTCGTTTGACCAGTCTGACCATCCAGCACGTATAGCCACCCCTGGGAGGCAAGCGTTGGTGGTCGACCCGGTTGTTGAAGGCACTCGACTGACTAAAGTGCTGATGGATGGTGGTAGCAGCCTGAATATCCTTTATGCTGATCCTTGAAGGGAATGGGGATTCCGATGTCCAAGCTCAGTGAAAGTAATATGAGTTTCCATGGCGTTATACCTGGCAAGAAGGCTGAATCACTCGACCAGATCGCCCTTGATGTAGTTCTCGGTGATTCCAAGAATTACCGCAAGGAAAAGTTGACATTTGAAGTAGTGGATTTCCAGAGTGTTTATCATGCTATTCTGGGTAGGCCTGCCTATGCACGTTTCATGGCTCGAACGTGTTACGTGTACCTCGAATTGAAAATGCCTGGTCCCAGAGGAGTGATCACTATCACTGGCAATCGGCAGAAGGCAGAAGAGTGCTTCCAGAAGGGCTCAAAAATCACCGATGCACAAATGGCAGCTTTCGAAATGCAAGAATACCAGAAAAATGCAGATCCAAGTGATTTGCTATGCTCCAAGAAGCCTGCCATAGATTCTGCATTTCAGTCGTCCGGTGAAACCAAGCCGATTCATATTCACCCGACCGATCCTAATGCTGCTCCTACTCATATCTCAACCTCGCTCGACAACAAATAGGAAGAAGTGCTCATCCAGTTCCTCCGTGAGAACTTGGACATCTTTGCATGGAAACCTTCTGACATGCCGGGTGTACCCAGGGGATTGGCTGAGCATCGTTTGCGAGTCGACCCAAAAGTAAAACCAGTCAAGAAACATCTCCGACGGTCCACCGTACAGAAGAGAAAAGCAATTGGTGAGGAAGTGGCTTGGCTCCTAGCAGCTGAGTTCATCCGAGAGATTTACCACTCTGAGTGGCTCGCCAATGTTGTTATGGTCCCCAAGAAGGAAGACTCACTTCGCATGTGCATTGACTTCAAGCATATCAATCAGGCCCGCCCAAAAGATCATTTTCCTCTCCCCTGCATCGACCAGATTGTCGACTCGACCGCGGGGTGTGAGAGTTTGTCTTTTCTAGACGCCTATTCCGGGTATCATCAGATCCGACTGTATGGACCCGATGAGATAAAAACATCTTTCATCACACCATTCGGGTGTTTTTGTTATGTCACCATGTCGTTCGGTCTCAAGAACGCTGGAGCTACATTCATGAGGATGATTCAGAAGTGTTTGCTCACTCAAATTAGTCGAAATGTGGAAGCATACATGGATGACATTGTGGTCAAGTCGCGTAAAGGTTCCGACCTGCTGACTGACCTTGCTAAAACCTTTGCCAACCTGAGAAGATATGATATCAAGCTAAACCCATCAAAGTGCACATTCGGAGTTCCTGGCGGAAAGTTACTCGGCTTCCTTGTTTCCGAACGAGGGATCGATGCGAACCCAAAGAAAGTTGGTGCCATACTCCGGATGAAGCGTCCTGTGCGTGTGCATGATGTCCAGAAGCTTACTGGTTGTTTGGCCGCCTTGAGTCGATTCATTTCTCGCCTCGGTGAAAAGGCATTGCCTCTTTACCGACTGATGAAGAAATCCGACAAGTTCGAGTGGACTCCTGAAGCTGATGCAACATTTGCAGAACTCAAAGCCCTGCTTTCCACCCAGCCGGTGCTCGCTGCCCCAATCCGCAAAGAGCCTTTACTGCTTTATATTGCAGCCACTTGACAAGTTGTCAGTATAGTACTCACGGTCGAGCGGGAAGACGAAGGAAAAGCCTATAAAGTTCAGCGCCCAGTATACTATGTTTCTGAATTCTGACTCCATCCAAGAAAAAATATCCACATTATCAGAAGCTTGTTTATGGGATTTACATGACCACGAAGAAGGTTGCACATTATTTCTCTGATCACTCCATTACAGTCGTCAGCGAAGCACCATTGTCAGAAATTCTAAACAATAGAGATGCAACTGGGCGAGTGGAAAAGTGGGCGATTTAACTCCTCCCCTTGGATATCAAGTTTGAGGCAAAGAAAGCTATCAAGTCCTAGGCAATAGCAGATTTCCTCGCCGAGTGGAGCGAACAGCAACTGCTGACTCAGATTCACTCGAACCATTGGACCATGTTCTTTTATGGATCTAAGATGCTGAATGGTTTTGGTGTTGGGGTAGTATTGGCATCCCCCCGAGGTGACAAGCTCCTCTATGTTCTCTAGATTCATTTTGATTACTCCAACAATGAAGCTGAATATGAGGCACTTTTGTACGGGTTGCGCATGGCCATTTCACTCGGCGTCCGTCGCCTCATGGTCTACGGCGACTCAGATTTGGTGGTGAATCAAGTAATGAAGGAGTGGGACATCAGAAGCCCGGCTATGACTGACTATTGTAATGCAGTGAGAAAGTTAGAGAAGAAGTTTGAGGGTTTAGAGCTCCATCACATACCCCGACTGAAAAATCAAGTAGCGGATGATTTGGGGAAGATAGGTTCCAAGAGAGAAGCCATTCCTAGTAATGTGTTTTTGGAACATATTCATACACCTTCAGTCCAGGAAGATCCTTTCACTGAAGAACCCCCACAACCAAAGAGCGCCACTGATCCGACTGAAGTCGAAGTCCCGGCCGTGGTCGACTTGATCATGGAGGTTTTGGTGATCACTCCCGACTGGACAGTGCCGTACATCGCGTACATCCTTAGGAAGGAACTCCCAGAGGACGAAGAAGAGGCCCGACAGATCGTCCGCCGATCCAAAGCTTTTACTGTGATAAGAGGGCAGCTGTTCAGAGAAAGTGTAACTGGAGTCAGCCAAAAATGCATAACACCAGAAGAAGGTCGAGTGATCCTTAATGACATCCACTCGGGGACCTATGGTCACCATGCGTCCTCTCAGACCATTGTGGCCAAAGCATACCGAGCGGGATTTTATTGGTCACGGGCAAACGAGATGGCACAAGAAATAGTCGACGGATGTGAAGGTTGCCAGTTTTACTCCAACATGTCTCACAAGCCTGCGTCAGCCCTGAAGACCATTCCACTCATATGGCCCTTCGCTGTTTGGGGTTTGGACATGGTTGGACCTCTGAGAACGGGTAGGAGCGGTTTCACTCATGTACTCGTGGCAGTCGACAAGTTCACCAAATGGATTGAAGCCAAACCTATCAAAAGTCATGAAGCTAGTACTGTGGTCAGTTTCATTAGAGAGTTAACATTCAGATATGGTGTTCTGCATAACATCATCACTGACAATGGGTCAAACTTCGATTCTGATGAGTTCAGAGCCTTCTGCGCTTCCCAAGGCACTCGAGTCGATTATGCTTCAGTCACCCATGCCCAGTCGAATGGACAAGCTGAAAGAGCAAATAGATTGATTTTCAAAGGACTGAAACCCCGACTGATACGTGATCTCAAGCACATGGCAGGCGCCTGGGTTGATGAATTTCCATCAGTGCTTTGGGGTTTGAGGACAACTCTTAATCGGTCGACTGGCCGAACTCCATTCTTCTTGGTCTATGGAGCTGAAGCTGTACTTCCGAGTGACTTGCTTCACAATGCACCCAGAGTCGAGCTTTTCTCAGAAGATGAAGCAGAACAGGCTCGGCAAGATGCAGTTGATCTCCTAGAAGAGGAAAGAGAGATGGCCCTGATCCGGTCTACCATTTATCAGCAAGACTTGCGTCGATTCCACGCCAGAAATGTGAGGAGTCGAGCATTTCAAGAAGGAGACTTGGTTCTTCGAGTGGATCAGCAGAAACTGCACAAGCTCGCCCCTACTTGGGAAGACCCTTCAGTATCACCAGAGTGCTCCATAATGGAGCATACCACTTATACAATGTTGAGCACAAGAAAGACGAGCCACGCGCTTGGAATGCGGAGCTACTCCGCCCCTTTTACACTTAAGCATTCAGACTGTTGAGATGTAGTAAGAAATACCCATTAGTTTGATTATCAAAGACACAATTTTACAGTCTCTTAAATGATTATTGTTCCTTTTTTATATGTTCTAAATCCCCTAGTGGGTGCCTTAGATGCGAATCCGTTTTGCCTAAGTTTTAAAAAAATCCTACCGAGTGTTGAGCAAGCCTCTCACTCGGAGGCTTAGCTGCGAATCCGTTTCGCCTAAGTTTCAAAAATCCTATGATGTATACTACACAATCTTCTTCTTGTAGACGTTGTTGGGCCTCCAAGTGCGGAGATTTGTAGGACAGTAGCAAATTTCCCTCAAGTCGATGACCTAAGGTTTATCAATCCGTAGGACGCGTAGGATGAAGATGGTCTCTCTCAAGCAACCCTGCAACCAAATAACAAAGAGTCTCTTGTGTCCCCAACACACCCAATACAATGGTAAATTGTATAGGTGCACTAGTTCGATGAAGAGATGGTGATACAAGTGGTATATGGATGGTAGGTAAAGGTTTTTGTAATATGAAAATATAAAAACAACAAGTTAACTAATGATAAAAGTGAGCACAACCGGTATTGCAATGCGTTGAAACAAGGCCTAGGGTTCATACTTTCACTAGTGCAAGTTCTCTCAACAATAATAACATAATTGGATCATATAACTATCCCTCAACATGCAACAAAGAGTCACTCCAAAGTCACTAATAGCAGAGAACAAACGAAGAGATTATGGTAGGGTACGAAACCACCTCAAAGTTATCCTTTCTGATCGATCTATTCAAGAGTCCGTAGTAAAATAACATGAAGCTATTCTTTCCGTTCAATCTATCATAGAGTTCATACTAGAATAACACCTTAAGACACAAATCAACCAAAACCCTAATGTCACCTAGATACTCCAATGCCACCTCAAGTATCCATGGGTATGATTATACGATATGCATCACACAATCTCATATTCATCTATTCAAACCAACACAAAATACTTCAAAGAGTGCCCCAAAGTTTCTACCGGAGAGTCAAGACGAAAACGTGTGCCAACCCCTATGCATAAGTTCATGGAACTCGCAAGTTGATTACCAAAACAAGCATCAAGTGGATCACGTGATATCCCATTGTCACCACAGATAAGCACATGCAAGACATACATCAAGTGTTCTCACATATTTAAAGACTCAATCCGATAAGATAACTTCAAAGGGGAAACTCAATCCATTACAAGAGAGTAGAGGGGGGAAAACAACATAGGATCCAACTATAATAGCAAAGCTCGCGATACATCAAGATCGTATCACCTCAAGAACACGAGAGAGAGAGAGAGAGAGAGAGAGATCAAACACATAGCTACTGGTACATACCCTCAGCCCCGAGGGAGAACTACTCCCTCCTCATCATGGAGAGCACCGGGATGATGAAGATGGCCACCGGAGAGGGATTCCCCACTCCGGCAGGGTGCCGGAACGGGTCTAGATTGGTTTTTGGTGGCTACGGAGGCTTCTGTAGGCGGAACTCCTGATCTATTGTGCTCCCCCAAGTTTTTAGGGTATATGGGTATATATAGGAGGAAGAAGTACGTCGGTGGATCTCCGGGCTGTCCACGAGGCAGGGGGGCGTGCCTAGGGTGGTGGGCACGCCCCCACCCTCGTGGGCAGCCCGGGACTCTCCTGGTCCATCTCCGATACTCCGTGGGCTTCTTCTGGTCCAAAAATAAGTTCCGTGAAGTTTCAGGTCAATTGGACTCCATTTGATTTTCCTTTTCTGCGATACTCTAAAACAAGGAAAAACAGAAACTGGCACTGGGCTCTAGGTTAATAGGTTAGTCCCAAAAATCATATAAAATAGCATATAAATGCATATAAAACATCCAAGGTTGATAATATAATAGCATGGAACAATAAAAAATTATAGACACGTTGGAGATGTATCAGCATCCCAAGCTTAATTCTTGCTCGTCCTCAAGTAGGTAAATGATAAAAACAGAATTTTTGATGTGGAATGCTACCTAACATATTTATCCATGTAATTTTCGTTATTGTGGCAAGAATATTCAGATCCATAAGATTCAAGACAAAAGTTTAATATTGACATAAAAATAATAATACTTCTAGCATACTAACAAAGCAATTATGTCTTCTCAAAATAACATGGCCAAAGAAAGCTATCCCTACAAAATCATATAGTCTGGCTATGCTCCATCTTCACCACACAAAATATTTAAATCATGCACAACCCCGATGACAAGCCAAGCAATTGTTTCATACTTTTGGTGTTCTCAAACCTTTTCAATCTTGACGCAATACATGAGCGTGAGCCATGGACATAGCACTATATGTGAAATAGAATGGTGGTTGTGGGGAAGACAAAAAGGAGGATAGTCTCACATCAACTAGGCATATCAACGAGCTATGGAGATGCCCATTAATAGATATCAATGTGAGTGAGTAGGGATTGCCATGCAACGGATGCACTAGAGCTATAAATGTTTGAAAGCTCAACAAAAGAAACTAAGTGGGTGTGCATCCAACTTGCTTGCTCACGAAGACCTAGGGTACTTTAGGAGGCCCATTATTGGAATATGCAAGCCAAGTTCTATAATGAAAAGTTACCACTAGTATACGAAAGTGAAAAAACAAGAGACTCTCTATTATAAAGATCATGGTGCTACTTTGAAGCACAAGTGTGGAAAAAGGATAGTAGCATTACCCCTTTTTTCTTTTTTCTTTTTTCTTTTCCCTTTTTTATTCTTTTTTTGGGCCTTCCCTTTTTTTGGCCTTTCTCTTTTTTTTGGAACAATGCTCTATTATTGATGATCACCACACTTCTATTTATTTATAACTCAATGATTACAACTCAATACTTAGAACAAAATATGACTCTATGTGAATGCCTCTGGCGGTGTACCGGGATGTGCAATGAATCAAGAGTGACATGTATGGAAGAATTATGAACGATGACTTTGCCACAAATACGATGTCAACTACATGATCATGCAAAGCAATATGACAATGATGGAGCGTGTCATAATAAATGGAATGGTGGTAAGTTGCATGGCAATATATCTCGGAATGGCTATGGAAATGCCATGATAGGTAGGTATGGTGGCTGTTTTGAGGAAGGTATATGGTGGGTGTATCATACCGGCGAAAGGTGCGCGGTATTAGAGAGGCTAGCAATGGTGGAAGGGTGAGAGTGTGTATAATCCGTGGTCAACATTAGTCATAAAGAACTCACATTCTTATTGCAAAAATCTATTAGTTATTGAAGCAAAGTACTACGCGCATGCTCCTAGGGGGATAGATTAGTAGGAAAAGACCATCACCCATCCCCGACCGCCACTCATAAGGAAGACAATCAATAAATAAATCATGCTCCGACTTCGTCACATAACGGTTCACCATAGGTGCATGCTACGGGAATCACAAACTTCAACACAAGTATTTCTCAAATTCACATCTACTCAACAAGCACAACTTTAATATCACTATCTCCATATCTCAAAACAATCATCAAGTATTAAACTTCTCATAGTATTCAATGCACTTTATATGAAAGTTTTTATTATATCCCTCTTGGATGCCCATCGTATTAGGACTAATTTAATAACCAAAGAAAATTACCATGTTGTTCTAAAGACTCTGAAAATAATATAAGTGAAGCACGAGAGTTCAACTATTTCTTCAAAATAAAACCACCGCCGTGCTCTAAAAAGATACAAGTGAAGCACTAGAGCAAATGACAAACTACTCCAAAAGATATAAGTGAAGATCAATGAGTAGTCGAATAATTATGTAACTATATGAAGACTCTCTAACATTTAAGAATTTCATATCTTGGTATTTTATTCATACAGAAAGCAAAACAAAAGAAAATAAAATGACGCTCTAAGCAAAACACATATCATGTGGTGAATAAAAATATAGCTCCAAGTAAAGTTACCGATGAACAAAGACGAAAGAGGGGATGCCATTCGGGGCATCCCCAAGCTTAGTCTTTTGGTTGTCCTTGAATATTACCTTGGGCTGCCTTGGGCATCCCCAATCTTAGGCTCTTGCCACTCCTTATTCCATAGTCCATCGAATCTTTACCCAAAACTTGAAAACTTCACAACACAAAACTTAAAAGAAAATCTCCGTGAGCTCCGTTAGCAAAAGAAAACAAACCACCACTTCAAGGTACTGTAATGAACTAATTCTTTATTTATATTGGTGTTAAAACTACTGTATTCCAACTTCTCTATGGTTTATAAACTCTTTTACTAGCCATAGATTCATTAAAATAAGCAAACAACACACGAAAAAACAGAATCTGTCAAAAACAGAACAGTCTGTAGTAATCTATAACTAACGCAAACTACTGGAACCCCAAAAATTCTAAAATAAATTTCTGGACGTGAGGAATTTAACTATTAATAATCTGAAAAAATAATTAACTAAATAGCACTCTCCAATAAAAATGGCAGCAATTCTCGTGAGCGCTAAAGTTTCTGTTTTTTACAGCAAGATCAACAAGACTTTCCCCAAGTCTTCCCAACGGTTCTACTTGGCACAAACACTAATTAAAACATAAAAAACTCAATCATAACAGAGGCTAGATAAATTTTTTATTGCTAAACATGAGCAAAAGTTAAATAACAAAAATAAAATTGGGTTGCCTCCCAACATGCGCTATCATTTAAAGCCCCTAGCTAGGCATGATGATTTCAATGATGCTCACATAAAAGATAAGAATTGTAACATAAAGAGAGCATCATGAATAATATGACTAGCAAATTTAAGTCTAACCCACTTCCTATGCATAGGGATTTTGTGAGCAAACAAGTTATAGGAACAATAATCAACTAGCATACGAAGGCAAAACAAGCATAACTTCAAAATATTAAGCACATAGAGAGGAAACTTGATATTATTGCAATTCCTACAAGCATATGTTCCTCCCTCATAATAATTTTCAGTAGCATAATGAATTAATTCAACAATAACCAGCACCTAAAGCATTCTTTTCATGATCTACAAGCATAGAAATTTTATTACTCTCCACATAAGCAAAGTTCTTCTCATCGGAATAGTGGGAGTATCATAAGAGACTCGAATACTATAAATTGTTTCCACATTAAAAGAGTAATGTTCAGAAAAAGGGTAATCATAATCATGACAATTTTTATAAATATAATCATCACTACTTTTTATAGCATATGTATCATCACAATAATTATCATAAGTAGCAACTTTGTTCTCATCATAATCGATTGGAACCTCTTCCAAGATAGTGGAATCATCACTAAATAAAGTCAAGACCTCTCCAAATCCACTTTCATAATTATCATAATAAGACTCAACATCCTCCAAAATAGTGGGATCATTAATTCCTAAAGTTGTCACTCTTCCAAACCCACCTTCATCAATATAATCATCATAAGTAGGAGGCATGCTATCATCATTATAAATTTGCATATCAAAACTTGGGAGACTAAAAATATCATCTTCATTAAACGTAGATTCCCCAAGCTTCGGACTAACGTTAATTGCAGAAAATATATTCTCAAAAATATCATCTTCATCAAACATAGCATCCCCAAGCTTGGGCCTTTTCATATCATAAGCATAATCACTTTCATCATTAATAGTATGGATAGCACCAACAGTGTAGCAATTATCATCATCACAAGGAGTAATAGGAGCAACATCATTTGGGAGAGATACCTTTTTACCTTTGCTTCTCCATCTTTTCTTTTTCTTCTTCACATCATGTGTGGGTTCAACCCTCTTTATGGAGCTCCTTATTAATGAGATTGGTTGAATAGAAGGCTCCTCCTCGTTACCTGATTCATCATAAGAAATAATAGGAGGATATTGGGAAGTCTCTTCCCTTTCATTAGTATTCTCTTCATCTTCTATTTCTTTTCTTTTCTTTATGTAATTGACAATATAAGGATTTTCAATACAATTCACTGCACAATACATATAAATTTCCTCTAAATCAATATCGAGGAATTTCTTGAGGTTACATTCTGGAATAATCTTAGTTTGACATTTCATTTCTTCATAACCCCAAAGCAAACTAAGTTCATTATAATGTGCAAGGGAAATCAATTTATCACAATTTTTGGACACGATTCGATCATGAAACAATTTGCATTTGATATTTAAATGACCATGTTAATTGCAAAGTTCACAAGTATAGCTAAGAAATTTTAAATTTTCAGCACTAACATTTAGCCTTTCTTGCAACCATTTAGTTTCTAAATGCTTATGCCTCTCGCAATATCTATCTTCCCTATTTGGTGTGTACATGCAAACCCAATGCACTCCACAAACAATGACATGTTTATAGGAGACATTTTCATCGATCATAACTAGTGCAATCATCATTAGTACTATGGATATTCAAGGAGTTCATACTAAGAACATTGCAATCATGCTCATCATCCAAAGATTTAGTGCCAAACATTTTAATGCATTCTTCTTCTAACACTTTTGCACAATTTTCCTTTCCATCATACTCATGAAAGATATTAAAAAGATGAAGCGTATGAGGCAAACTCAATTCCATTTTTTTGTAGTTTTCTTTTATAAACTAAACTAGTGCTAAAAGAAGAAACAAAGAGATTCGGTTGCAAGATCTAAAGATATACCTTCAAGCGCTAACCTCCCCGGCAACGACACCAGAAAAGAGCTTGATGTCTACTACACAACCTTCTTCTTGTAGACATTGTTGGGCCTCCAAATGCAGAGGTTTGTAGGACAGTAGCAAATTTCCCTCAAGTGGATGACCTAAGGTTTATCAATCCATAGGAGGCGTAGGATGAAGATGGTCTCTCTCAAGCAACCCTGCAACCAAATAACAAAGAGTTTCTTGTGTCCCCAACACACCCAATACAATGGTAAATTGTATAGGTGCACTAGTTCGGCGAAGAGATGGTGATACAAGTGGTATATAGATGGTAGATAAAGGTTTTTGTAATCTGAAAATATAAAAACAGAAGGTAACTAATGATAAAAGTGAGCACAAACGGTATTGCAATGCGTTGAAACAAGGCCTGGGTTCATACTTTCACTAGTGGAAGTTATCTCAACAATAATAACATAATTGGATCATATAACTATCCCTCAACATGCAACAAGGAGTCACTCCAAAGTCACTAATAGCGGAGAACAAACAAAGAGATTATGGTAGGGTACGAAACCACCTCAAAGTTATCCTTTCTGATTGATCTATTCAAGAGTCTGTAGTAAAATAACATGAAGCTATTCTTTCCGTTCAATATATCATAGAGTTCGTACTAGAATAACACCTTAAGACACAAATCAACCAAAACCCTAATGTCACCTAGATACTCCAATGTCACCTCAAGTATTCGTGGGTATGATTATACGATATGCATCACACAATCTCAGATTCATCTATTCAAACCAACACAAAATACTTCAAAGAGTGCCCCAAAGTTTCTACCGGGGAGTCAAGACGAAAACATGCGCCAACCCCTATGCATAAGTTCACGGAACTCGCAAGTTGATCACCAAAACATACATCAAGTGGATCACGTGATATCCCATTGTCACCATAGATAAGCACATGCAAGACATACATCAAGTGTTCTCAAATCCTTAAAGACTCAATCTGATAAGATAACTTCAAAGGGAAACCTCAATCCATTACAAGAGAGTAGAGGGGGAGAAACATCATAAGATCCAACTATAATAGCAAAGCTCGCGATACATCAAGATCATGCCACTTCAAGAACACAAGAGAGAGAGAGAGATCAAACACATAGCTACTGGTACATACCCTCAGCCCCGAGGGAGAACTACTCCCTCCTCGTCATGGAGAGCACTGGGATGATGAATATGGCCACCGGAGAGGGATTCCCCCTCCGGCAGGGTGCCGAAACAGGTCTAGATTGGTTTTTGGTGGCTACGGACGCTTCTGGCGGCAGAACTCCCAATCTATTGTGCTCCCCGAAGTTTTTAGGGTATATGGGTATATATATAGGAGGAAGAAGTACGTCCGTGGATCTCCGGGCTGTCCACGAGGCAGGGGGCACGCCTAGGGGGGTGGGCGCGCCCCCACCCTCGTGGGCAGCCCGGGACTCTCCTGGTCTATCTCCGATATTCCGTGAGCTTCTTCTGGTCCAAAAATAAGTTCCGTGAAGTTTCGGGTCAATTGGACTCCGTTTGATTTTCCTTTTCTGTGATACGCTAAAACAAGGAAAAAATAGAAACTGGCACTGGGCTCTAGGTTAATAGTTAGTCCCAAAAATCATATAAAATAGCATATAAATGCATATAAAACATCCAAGGTTGATAATATAATAGCATGGAACAATAAAAAATTATAGATAGTTGGAGACGTATCATCCTACCGAGTGGTGAGCAAGCCTCCCACTCGGGGGCTTAGCTGCAGTCCAGTACTCGCCTAAGTTTGAAAAATCCTATCGAGTGGTGAGCAAGCCTCCCACTCGGGGGCTTAGCTGTAGTCCAGTACTTGCCTAAGTTTGAAAAATCCTACCGAGTGGTGAGCAAGCCTCCCACTCAGGGGCTTAGCTGCAGTCCAGTACTCGCCTAAGTTTGTAAAATCCTACCGAGTGGTGGGCAACCCTCTCACTCGGGGGCTTAGCTGCAGTCCATTACTCGCCTAAGTTTGAAAAATCATATCGAGTGGTGAGCAAGCCTCTCACTCGGAGGCTTAGATGTCAGTCCAGTACTCGCCTAAGTTTGAAAATCCTACCGAGTGGTGAGCAAGCCTCTCACTCGGGGGCTTAGATGCCAGTCCAGTACTCGCCTAAGTTTGAAAAATCCTACTGAGTGGTGAGCAACCCTCTCACTCGGGGGCTTAGCTGCAGTCCAGTACTCGCCTAAGTTTGAAAAATCCTACCGAGTGGTGAGCAAGCCTCCCACTCGGGGGCTTAGCTGCGGTCTAGTACTCAGCTAAGTTTAAAAAATCCTACCGAGTGGTGAGCAACCCTCTCACTCGGGGGCTTAGCTGCAGTCCAGTACTCGCCTAAGTTTGAAAATCCTACCGATTGGTGAGAAACCCTCTCACTCGGAGGCTTAGCTGCAGTCCAGTACTCGCCTAAGTTTAAAAAATCCGACCGAGTGGTGAGCAACCCTCACACTCGAGGGCTTAGCTGCAGTCCAGTACTCGCCTAAGTTTGAAACACATCCCTATCCGCAAGGACGACGAGGTGTAGGTCGACTGTAACCTTCTGTTCGGAGATGCGCCACAAATACAATGAGCGCTCCATCCTCATCCACAAGGACGATGAGGTGCAGGTCGACTTCAACCTTCTCTTCGGAGCTACACCACAAATACAACGTGCGCTCCATCCTCATCCGCAAGGACGATGAGGTGCAGGTCGACTACAACCTTTTCTTCGGACCTGCGCCATAAATACAACACGCGCTCCATCCTAATATGCAAGGACGGCGAGGTGTAGGTCGACTGGGACATCCTCCTCGGAACTACATCTCAAGTACAAAGACTATTCCAAGTGAAGAACAAGTTCCACTCGAAGGCAAACACAAGCACATTCAGAAGATAAACCAAGTTCAGATAAATCCTAAAGTTACAGAATGCAGATAAAAGTACTCGGGCATCAGGCTCGAAGGAGTTTAACGGTTACAAAATCACTCGGCATTCCGAGGCAAATTTAAGGCGAGATATAAAGTTTGTTCACTCCGTAGGAGGAGGGCTTGCAGGCTCGACGAGCTCGTCCAGATCCATTCCGTCAGCGATCTGAGTGGCAGCAGCAATGAAGGTTTCCATGAAGGATTGGAAGTCATGCCTTTTTGTGTTGGCAACTTTGATCGCCGCCAGCTTCTCTTCTCGGGCTTCTTTGCAGTGGACCCGAACCAGCGACAGAGCCACGTCAGCACCACATTGGGCAGAAGACTTCTTCCATTCCTGCACTCGACCAGGAACCTCATTGAGTCTTGTAATCAGGGACTCGAGGTCATTTTGAAGCATTTCCCTTGGCCAAAGTGATGTATCAATGCACGACACCACCACCTTCAGGCGAGCAAGATAGCTCGTAACGCTGGCAATAGCATGAAACATATGGCTCCAAATCAGCCCCTTACGAAGCAACACATAAACTAGGGTTTAAGCTTCTGTCACTCTAGCAACCCATCATCTACTTATCACTTCCCAATGCCTCCCTCTAGGCCCAAAAAATGGTGAAGTGTAATGTAGTCGACGTTCACATGACACCACTAGAGGGATGACAACATACATCACATCAAAATATTGAACGAATACCAAATTCACATGACTACTTATAGCAAGACTTCTCCCATGTCCTCAAGAACAAACGTAACTACTCATAGACATATTCATGTTCATAATTAGAGGGGTATTAATATGCATAATGGATCTGAACATATGATCTTCCACCAAGTAAACCACCTAGAATCAACTACAAGGAGTAATCAACACTACTAGCAACCCACAGGTACCAATCTAAGGTTTGGATACAAAGATTGGATACAAGAGATGAACTAGGGTTTGAGATGAGATGGTGCTGGTGAAGATGTTGATGGAGATTGACCCCCTCCTGATGAGAGGATCGTTGGTGATGACGATGGTGATGATTTCCCCCTCCCGGAGGGAAGTTTCCCCGGCAGAACAGCTCTGCCGGAGCCCTAGATTGCTTCCGCCAAGGTTCCGCCTCGTGGCGGCGGAGTTTCATCCCGTGAGCTTGCTTATGATTTTTTCCTCGATGAAAGACTCCATATAGCCAAAGATGGGCATCGGAGAGCCACCATGGGGCCCACGAGGCAGGGGGCGCGCCCCTCACCCTCGTGGCCAGGGTGTGGGCCCCCTCTGGTGGATTCTTTCTCCAGTATTTTTTTTATTAATTCCAAAAATGACTTCCGTGAAGTTTCAGGACTTTTGGAGCTGTGCAGAATAGGTCTGTAATATTTGCTCCTTTTCCAGCCCAGAATCCCGGCTGCCCGCATTCTCCCTCTTCATGTAAACCTTGTAAAATAAGAGAGAAAAGGCATAAGTATTGTGACATAATGTGTAATAACAGCCAATAATGCAATAAGTATCGATATAAAAGCATGATGCAAAATGGACGTATCAGAACCCTCTTCCTGAGGGGCTCACCATCAACATCACCAGGGTCATCTCGTTTGATCTTATACCGCAATGCACCGCATACCGGGCATGCATTCAAATCCTCGTACGTACCGCGGTAGAGGATGCAGTCATTAGAGCATGCATATATCTTTTGCACCTCCAATCCTAGAGGGCATAGGACCTTCTTTGTTGCGTACGTACTGTCGGACAATTCATTATCCTTTTGAAGCTTCTTCTTCAATATTTTCAGTAGCTTCTCAAATATTTTGTCAGGCACATCATTCTCTGCCTTCCACTGTAGCAATTCTAGTACGGTACCGAGCTTTGTGTTGCCATCTTCGCAATTGGGGTACAACCCTTTTTTGTGATCCTCTAACATGTGATCAAACTTCAGCTTCTCCTTTTGACTTACGCACTGTCTCCTTACATCGACAATGACCCGGCGGAGATCATCATCGAGCACATCGTCTGGTTCCTCTTGATCTTCAGCAGCTTCCCCCGTTGCAGCATCACCGTATTCAGGGGCACATAGTTTTCATCGTCCTCTTCTTCTTCGCTGTCTTCCATCATAACCCCTATTTCTCCGTGCTTGGTCAAACAATATAGTGTGGCATGAAACCCTTATAAAGCAGGTGGCTGTGAAGGATTTTTTGGTCAGAGTAATACTTCGTATTCCCACATATAGGGTATGGGCAACACATAAAACCATTCTGCTTGTTTGCCTCAGCCACTTCGAGAAAATTATGCACACCCTTAATGTACTCGGAGGTGTGTTGCTACCTCTTGAGCACTGTGTTGGATTTCCCCGAAGAGGAAATGATGATGCAGCAAAGTAGCGTAAGTATTTCCCTCAGTTTTTGAGAACCAAGGTATCAATCCAGTAGGAGGCTGCGCGCGAAGTCCCTAGTACCTGCACAAAACAAATAACTCCTCGCAACCAACGCGATAAGGGGTTCTCAATCCCTTCACGGTCACTTATGAGAGTGAGATCTGATAGATATGATAAGATAATATTTTTGGTATTTTTATGATACAGATGCAAAGTAAAATAAAAGCAAAGTGAAAAAGCAAAGGAAATAACTAAGTATTGGAAGATTAATATGATGAAGATAGACCCGGGGGCCATAGGTTTCACTAGGGGCTTCTCTCAAGAGCATAAATATTTTACGGTGGGTGAACGAATTACTATTGAGCAATTGACAGAACTGAGCATAGTTATGAGAATATCTAGGTATGATCATGTATATAAGCATCACGCCCGAGACAAGTAGACCGACTCCTGCCTGCATCTACTACTGTTACTCCACTCATCGACCGCTATCCAGCATGCATCTAGAGTATTAAGTTCATGAAAACAGAGTAATGCCTTAAGCAAGATGACATGATGTAAAGGGATAAATTCATGCAATATGATAAAGACCCCATCTTGTTATCCTCGATGGAAACAATACAATACGTGTCTTGCTGCCCCTACTGTCACTGGGAAAGGACGCCGCAAGATTGAACCCAAAGCTAAGCACTTCTCCCATTGCAAGAAAGATCAAACTAGTAGGCCAAACCAAACTGATAATTCGAAGAGACTTGCAAAGATAACCAATCATACATAAAAGAATTCAGAGAAGATTCAAATATTTTTCATAGATAAACTTGATCATAAACCCACAATTCAACACACTGCAAAAAGAAGATTACATTGAATAGATCTCCACAAGAGAGGGGGAGAACATTGTATTGAGATCCAAAAAGAGAGAAGAAGCCATCTTGCTAATAACTATGGACCCGAAGGTCTGAGGTAAACTACTCACACTTCATCGGAGAGGCTATGGTGTTGATGTAGAAGCCATCCGTGATGGATACCCCTTCCGGCGGAGCTTCGGAACAGGCCCCAAGATGGGATCTTGTGGATACAGGAAGTTACGACGGTGGAATTAGGGTTTTGGCTCTGTATCTGATCATTTGGGGGTACGTAGGTATATATAGGAGGAAGGAGTATGTCGGTGGAGCAACAGGGGGCCCACGAGGGTGGAGGGCGCGTCTGGGGGGTAGGCGCGCCCCCTACCTCGTGGCTTCCTCTTTTGTTTCTTGACATAGGGTCCAAGTCTCCTAGATCATGTTCGGTGAGAAAATCACGTTTCCGAAGGTTTCATTCCGTTTGGACTCCATTTGATATTCCTTTTCTTCGAAACCCTAAAATAGGCAAAAAAACAGCAATTCTGGGCTGGGCCTCCGGTTAATAGGTTAGCCTCAAAAATAATATAAAAGTGGAAAATAGAGCCCAATAATATCCAAAACAGTAGATAATATAGCATGGAGCAATCAAAAATTATAGATACGTTGGAGACGTATCATGTGTCTATCACCGTACATCCATCGCTGGTTCATTTGCATGTATTATATATAATTAGGTGTGTTAAAAACCATTACAGAACATCATGGATAGATAAGTGACCAAATTAATAGAAGTTCATCATCACATTAAAACCAAAGTACATACATAGTTCTCATTGAACAACATATAGCTCTCTAGAGCATCTAATTAAACCATACATTGAAACTATGTAAAACATTTCAATGCAACAACAAATGCGATCATAATCGCAACCAAGGTAACAATTGATCCAACGGCATAATGATACCAAGACTCGGTATGAATGGCATATTTTCTAATCTTTCTAATCTTCAACCGCATTGCATCCATCTTGATCTTATGATCATCGATGACATCCGCAACATGCAACTCCAATATCATCTTCTCCTCCTCAATTTTTTAGTTTTTCCTTCAAGTAATTGTTTTCTTCTTCAACTAAATTTAACCTCTCGACAATAGGGTCGGTTGGAATTCCCGGTTCACATACCTACTAGATAAATAAAATCAATGTCACGTTGGTCGGCATAATTGTCATAAACAATAAATGAACCAAATAGTTATAAAAGATAATATATACCACATCCAAATCATAGACAGGACGAGGGCTGACGGGGGCGGATACCAAAACCATCGCACTATATAATAACAAGCAATAATAAAAGTAAGAAAATTAGAGACGTATCTATCTAATCATACAAGTAAGATTTTTTTTCTTTCAGAAAGAAGATAATAACAAGAGGCTCGCCACAATGGTGCAGGTGACGAGATAGGCGTGGGCGATCGACGGGGGTGAAGACGGGGACGAGACTTGATAGACCGCTAAACCTAGACAAATCTCGAGGAAAATGGAGGTTGGAGGTCGAGCTTCGGGAGGAGAAAGCTTAACTAGTGTGGCTCGGGCGTTTCATCGAACACCTCATGTGCATAGGAGGTGAGCTAGAGCGCCACAAAGTTCTCCCCTCACCGGCCAGAAAAACAGAGCAGTGGAGTGCTCTGCTCGCAGGCGAGGGGTATATATAGCCACCTCATTGGTCCCGGTTCGTGGCTGGAACCGGGACTAAAGGCCCCCTGCTGTCCCGGTTCCAGCCATGAACTGGGACCAATGGATGTGGGCCAGGAGCGAGGACCATTGGTCCCGTTTCGTGCGTGGAACCAGGACAAATGGGTCCAGACGAACTGGGACCAATGCCCCACGAAGCCCGGCCAGCCCCTGGGCTCATGAACCGGGATGCATGCCTCCATTGGTCCCGGTTCGTGGCTGAACCGGGACTAATGGGCTGGCCAGGCCTCAACCAAAGCCCTGTTTTCTACTAGTGACCGCCTGAGTCGCCGGCCTGCCACCCGCCGATGTGTGCTAGCCATCTTTGCTTGGTTGTTTCTAGTGCATGAATTGATTTGTGTGTGCTAGCTGATCTCTTTTGTTCGGCATACTGTTTTCAAGATACCTGATTACCGGCCGTATCCTTGCATTGCCCGTTACTATCTTTTTCCTTTTTATGTTTGATTGAAAGCAATTTTGCTAACTCTCAAATGCTATCACTTGTCGCGATGTTGGAATCCTTGTGTAGGATCTAGAAGTAGATGTGTCTAGAAGGGGGGTGATTAGACACTTAGTGCTAAAGTTGCAATTTTTAAGCTTTTTCGGTTTAAGTGGAGTTTAGGCACAATTTCAATACACACAATACATATCAAGCAAGCATGCAAAGAGTATATAAGCAGCGGAATGTAAAGCATGCAACTTGCAAGAATGTAAAGGGAAGGGTTTGGAGAGATCAAACGCAATTGGAGACACGGATGTTTTTCCCGTGGTTCGGATAGGTGGTGCTATCCTACATCCACGTTGATGGAGACTTCAACCCACGAAGGGTAACAGTTGCGCGAGTCCACACAGGGCTCCACCCAAGGGCAACGGTTGCGCGAGTCCACACAGGGCTCCACCCACGAAGGGTCCACGAAGAAGCAACCACCCACAAAGGGTCCACGAAGAAGCAACCTTGTCTATCCCACCATGGCCATCGCCCACACAGGACTTGCCTCACTAGCGGTAGATCTTCACGAAGTAGGTGATCTCCTTGCCCTTACAAACTCCTTGGTTCAACTCCACAATCTTGTCGGAGGCTCCCAAGTGACACCTAGCCAATCTAGGAGACACCACTCTCCAAGAAGTAACAAATGGTGTGTAGGTAATGAACTCCTTGCTCTTGTGCTTCAAATGATAGTCTCCCCAACACTCAACTCTCTCTCATAGGATTTGGATTTGGTGGAAAGAAGATTTGAGTGGAAAGCAACTTGGGAAGGCTAGAGATCAAGATTCATATGGTAGGAATGGAATGTCTTGGTCTCAACACATGAGTAGGTGGTTCTCTCTCAGAACATATGAGTTGGAATGATGTGTGTGTTCTGATGGCTCTCTCACGGAATGAGAAGGAGGTGGAGGGGTATATATAGCCTCCACACAAAATCCAACCGTTACATATTTTTCCAATCTCGGTGGGACTGAATCAATAAACTCGGTCGGACCGAAAATGTAAACCTAGTGACTGTTAGTGATTTTCGGTGGGACTGACATGCAACTCGGTAGGACCGATATAGTTAGGGTTTGGGCATAACGTAATCTCGGTGAGACCGATTACACAAACTCGGTGGGACCGATTTGGGTAATAAGTGAAACTGAGATTTGGTCAAACAAACTCGGTGAGACCGATTGCATATCTCGGTGGGACCGAGAATATTGCAATGGGTAACAGAGAGTTTGCAAGCCCATCTCGGTGAGACCGAGATCCCATCGGTGAGACCGAACTGATTAGGGTTTGGCAGTGGCTTATGACAAGTGAAACTCGGTGGCGCCGGATAGGAAGAATCGGTAGGACCGAGTTTGGCTTAGGGTTTAGGTCATGTGGAAGTGGGAAAGTAGCTGAGGATTTTGGAGCATATCATTAAGCACATGAAGCAAGAGGCTCATTAAGCAACACCTCATCCCTCCTTGATAGTATTGGCTTTTCCTATGGACTCAGTGTGATCTTGGATCACTAAAATGTAAAAGTGAAGAGTCTTGAGCTTGAAGCTTTAGCCAATCCCTTGTCCTTAGCATCTTGAAGGAGTTCCCACAACCTTTAGTCCATGCCACTCCGTTGTTGAACTTATCTGAAACATGCTAGATAGAAGTGTTAGTCCAACAAGAGATATGTTGTCATCAATTATCAAAACAACCTAGGGAGCACTTGTGCTTTCACCTTGCAATGATCGCTGGTTAAAGGACTTCAAACCTACGTCACTATAAATATGTCCATCCAGCCGCTCAACACGTGGGAGTTAGTTTGCCCACTACAACTCATCCTGGATCAAGCTGACAATTGGAGATGGTCACGCAGCTCCTCTGGACGCTCCTCTTCTACAAAGCTTCTACTGAGGAATGGCCATCATGCACTTTGGTCAATGCCATTTGGAAGAGCCGGGCACCCCTCCATCGTTCAAAGACACGATGACTAGCCGGGAATATCGACCAAAAATCTCGAGGGTTTACCTGGTGCGGAAATCTCCAATACCCTCTCCTTAGATGAGATTGACGAGGCCCCTGAGGAGCAGGAGCCGCAGCTCAAAACAGTGGCGGATCCAGGACCCAGGCCGGGGGGCTTGGGCCATGGGCATGAGGACTGCACACTGCCTTCAGTATAGCATGGTGGGCACTGTAGGGGGTAATGTAGCTGGCCTAGGGCCCGGGGCTTAGCCCAATCCTGGGTCCTCCCCTAGCTCAAAACCTATAGGATAAAATTCTCAGCATGCAGGAACATCCACGAGGACGGGTCTACCTAATGCTAAGAAAAGAGTCTGGCTTGTGTAGCTCCGGTGCAAACCACCTTTTGGGGAGGCTCAATCCTACAATTCCAGGAGGGAAGAAAAAGTGGTCGCTAGGAATATGGTCGCAGTGATACCAGGCTCACCACGCCCGAGACCCTACTCCCGTAGGATAACCATCCAATTCCATGGGACGGACTACCCGCAGAACCTTCCTCATCCAGGACAATATCCACTAGTAGCGGCACCCATGATATAAAGGGACAAGTGATACGTCTCCAACATATCTATAATTTTGATTGTTCCATGCTGTTATATTATCATTCTTGGATGTTTTACAATCATTTTATAGCAACTTTATATCATTTTTTGGGTCTAACCTATTGACATAGTGCCCAGTGCTAGTTGCCTTTTTGCTTATTTTTTACTTCGCAGAAAATCAATACCAAGCAGAGTCCAAATGTAGCAAAACTTTTTTGAGATTTTTTCTGGACCAGAAGACAGACAATGGGCCAAGAAAGTACTAGAGGGGGCTCCAAGGGGAGCACAACCCACCTGTGCGCGCTTGGGGGCCCGGGTGCGCCCTGGTGGGTTGTGCCCACCTCGGCCGCCTCCTTCGCCACCTCTTTGCTCTATAAATACCCCCAAATTCCAAAAACCCTAGGGGAGTCGACGAAACACAATTCCAGCCGCCACAAGTTCCAGAAACACCAGATCCA
Organism: Triticum aestivum; assembly: GCF_018294505.1. Lineage (NCBI taxonomy): Eukaryota > Viridiplantae > Streptophyta > Magnoliopsida > Poales > Poaceae > Triticum > Triticum aestivum. Next base: position 551,908,965 of record NC_057806.1, read on the forward strand.
ATCTAGACACCATCATAGAGGGGTTTATCATCCTCATTGGTGCCTCTCCGATGATGCATGAGTAGTTCATTGTAGACCTTCAGGTCCGTAGTTAGTAGCTAGATGGCTTCCTCTCTCTCTTTTGATTCTCAATACAATGGTCTCTTGGAGATATATTTGATGTAACTCTTTTGCGGTGTGTTTGTTGGGATCTGATGAACTTTGAGTTTATGATCAGATCTATTTTATCCATGAGAGTTATTTGAGTTTTGATCTCTTATATGCATGATTGCTTATAGCCTCGTATTTCTTATTTGAATCTTTGGTTTAGTTAGGCCAACTAGATAGATTTTTCTTGCCATGGGAATAAGTGCTTTGTGATAGGTTCGATCTTACGGTGCTCAATCCTAGTGATAGAAGGGGACATGACACATATGTATTGTTGCTTTTAAGGATAACAAGATGGGGTCTATTCCTACATGAATAGATCTTGTCTACATCATGTCATCGTTCTTATTGCATTACTCCGTTTCTCCATGAACTTAATACACTAGATGCATGCTGGATAGCGGTCGATGTGTGGAGTAATAGTAGTAGATGCAGACAGGAGTCCGTCTACTAATCTTGGATGTGATGCCTATATAACAATCATTGCCTGGATATCATCATAATTATTTGAAGTTGTATCAATTGCCCAACAGTAACTTGTTTACCCGCCGTATGCTATTTTTCTCGAGAGAAGCCACTAGTGAAATCTACGGCCCTGGGTCTATTCTTTATCATATTGCTTTGAGATCTATTTTTATTTGCTTTTATGTTCAGATCTATTATTCCAAAAACCCAAAATAACTTTTGTTATTTATTTTATTTTGCGTTTCCGCGAGATATATTTATCCAATCTACTACAAACCAGTCTATCTTTTACCCAGGAGGGATTGACATCCCCTCTTACGCGTCGGGTTGCAAGTATTTGTTCTTTGTGTGCAGGTACTGTTTACATAATGTTGCGTGGTTCTCCTACTGGTTCGATAACCTTCATGGAAATATGCCCTAGAGGCAATAATAAAGTTGTTATTATTATATTTACTTATTCATAATAAAGCTTTATTATTCATGCTAGCATTGTATTGATCAGAAACTAAAATACATGTGTGAATACATAAACAAATACCGTGTCCCTAGTGAGCCTCTACTAGACTAGCTCGTTGATCAAGAGATGTTTAAGGTTTCCTAACCATAGACATGTGTTCTCACTTGATAACGGGATCACATCATTAGGAGAATGATGTGATGGACACCCATCCGTTAGCATAGCATATGATCGTTTAGTTTATTGCTGCCACTTTCTTAATGTCAAATACATATTCCTTCGACCATGAGATCATGAAACTCCCGGATACCGGAGGAATACCTTGTGTGCTATCAAACATCACAATGTAACTGGGTGATCATAAAGATGCTCTACATGTATCTCCGACGGTGTCTGCTGAGTTGGCATGAATCAAGATTTGGATTTGTCACTCCGTATATCGGAGAGGTATCTCTGGGCCCTCTCGGTAATACAACATCACAAGAAGCTGGCAAGCAAAGTGACTAAGGAGTTAGTTACAATATAATGTATTACAGAACGAGTAAAGAGACTTGCCAGTAACGAGATTGAACCAGGTATGTAGATACCGATGATTGAATCTCGGGCAAGTAGCATACCGATAGACAAAGGGAATTACATATGTTGTCATAAGGTTCGATGATACGTCTCCAACGTATCTATAATTTATGAAGTATTCATGCTATTATATTATCAACCTTGGATGTTTTATATGCATCTATATGCTATTTTATATGATTTTCGGGACAAACCTATTAACCTAGAGCCCAGTGCCAGTTTTTATTTTTTCCTTGTTTTTAACTATCGCGGAAAAGGAAAATCAAACGGAGTCCAATTGACCTGAAACTTCACGGAGATCATTTTTAGACCAGAAGAAGCCCACGGAGTACCGGAGGTGGGTCAGAAGAGTCCCGAGGCCACCACAAGGGTGGGGGCGCGCCCTACCCCCTGGGCGCGCCCCCTGCCTCGTGGCCACCTCGGGAACCCCCCTGGCTTGTCCCCGACTCCAACACCTCTTGTATAACCCAAAACTTCCAGAAAGAAACCTAGATTGGGAGTTCCGCTGCCAGAAGCCTCTGTAGCCACCGAAAACCAATCTAGGCCCTCTCTGGCACCCTGTCGAAGGGGGCCATCATCACCGGAGGGCATGGAGGAGGATCCCGGAGGGGCCATTATCGCCATGAAGGCCAAGGACCAGAGGGAGAACCTCTCCCCATCCAAGGGGGAGGCCATGGAGGAGGAAGCACAAGGGGAAGAACCTCTCCTCCTCTCTCTCGGTGGCATCGGAGTTCCATCGGGAGGGGAATCATCACCGCGGTGATCGTCTTCATCAACATCACCATCATCATCACCAACCTCATCTCTTTTACGCGGTCCACTCTCCCACACCCCGCTATAATACCTACTTGAACATGGTGCTTTATGCCACATATTATGATCCAATGATGTGTTGCCATCCTATGATGTTTTGAGTAGATATCTTTTGTCTTTGGGTTGATTGATGATCTAGATTGGTATGAGTTGTATGTTTTACTTTGATGCTGTTCTATGGTGCCCTCCGTGTCGCGCAAGCGTGATGGATTCCTGCTGTAGGGTGTTGCAATACGTTCATGATTCGCTTATAGTGGGTTTGTGAGTGACTGAAACACAAACCCGAGTAAGGGGGTTGTTGCGTATGGGAATAAAGAGGACTTGATGCTTTAATGCTATGGTTGGGTTTTACCTTAATGATCTTTAGTAGTTGCGGATGCTTGCTAGAGTTCCAATCATAAGTGCATACGATCCAAGTAGAGAAAGTATGTTAGCTTATGCCTCTCCCTCATATGAAACTGCAATAGTGATTACCGGTCTTATTAACAATTGCCTAGGACAATTCCGCACACCGATCCACCATTATTCCACACTCGCTATTTATAATATTTAGTAATATATTCTAACTTTATGATAACATCACCTACTTTCATATTTTAGCTTTCCGATATCATACAAAGTTATCCACTTCATACCCACAGCGTAGTTTTATTTCTCGTTTCTAGTTGGAAGTAAACGTTCGATGTACGTAGAGTCGTATCAGTGGCAGATAGGGCTTGAGAGAATATTGATCTTACCTTTAGCTCCTTGTGGGTTCGACACTCCATACTTATCACTTCCACCTTTGGAAATTGCTACGATGATTCCCTACACTTGGGGATTATCATTTTACTGATAAAGATCTTCGTGGAATATGTAGGAATCAATATGGGCATCCAGGTCCCGCTAATGGCTATTGACCGGAGAGGTGTCTCGATCATGACTACATAATTCCCGAACCCGCGGGGTCGCACGCTTATCGTTCGTTGACGCTACAGTAGTATTGGGATATTTGATGAGTGGTAACCAAATGTTGTTCGGAGTCTCGGATGAGATCTCGGACGTCACAAGGAGTCTCGAAATGGTCGGGAGGTAAAGATTTATATATGGGAAGTCATATTTTGGGTTCCGGAAAAAGGGGTCGTTTTTTGATATTGTACCGGGAAGCTTCCAGAAGGTTCTGGAGGATTCCGAAGGGGTCCAAAAGTTCACAAGTGGGTCCACCATGACCCAAGGGCTAGCATGGGCTGCAGGGAGGTGCCCTGGCCTTATTGGGCTAGGCGCACCAAGTCCTCAAAAGCCCATGTGACTAGGGAAGGCAAAAAAAGGAAGGAGTCCTAGTAGAAATAGAATTGGACTTGGAGTCCAAGTCCTCTCCCCCTTAGCTGTGCCCTAAGGATTGGAGGGGCTTTTTCCACGCCCCTCCACCTATATATAGAGGGGAGGGGGTACCCCAAGAGAACACACCAAACCCTTGGCACCCCTCTCTCCGGTTACTCTGTAGTTCCACCGCCTCGTCCCGGTGACGCTTAGCGAAGTGCTATCGGTGCTCCACCATCACCACCACACTGTCAAGTTGGTTGTGATCCCATCTACTTCTCCTCTCCTGCTTGCTTTATCAAGAAGGAGGAGACATCATCGAGCCGCACGTGTGCTAAACTCGGAGGTGCCGTCCGTTCGGCACTAGATCGGTTGGATCGTGATCGGATCGCAAAGAGTGCGACTACATCAACCGCATGATAAACGCTTCTGCTTAGCGATCTACAAGGGTATGTAGATTCTCTCCTCCTCTCGTTGCTATGCATCTCCATGGATAGATTTTGTGTGTGCGTAGATTTTTTTTGTTTTCCATGCATCGTTTCCCATCAAACCTTGGTCCCATCACTGAGGGAAATACCTACCGTAGTTGTGTTGCATCATCCTTTTCTCTTTGTGGAAATACTGACGTAGTTCAAGCCGCATCAACAAGTACATCGAATTTTTGTAGACGAAGGGAGCTCCTTAGTTTAATCCTAATGCAGACTTTGTAGCAAAGGCAAATATCGCGAAGGATCCACCTCGACGGAGTTGTTTTATGAGCTCCTCCCACAAACAACCCACAATCCTTTGAGAAGGATCACCCTCCCGGTGATCTTTGGAGAGAAAGGAACTACAAGAAGCAGGATTGCTCATTTGAGGTGATAGGCTTTGACATGTTTTTTCTTTCCTGAAAAGGTAGATAACCCCTGGCCTCTGCACTAAGTGATGCACATAACCACATTTATATAGAATTGTGAGAATTCTGAAGAAATAGGAGTCAGTTAAAGTTATCTCCTACGCCATCCCATCCGCGACTAGTATGCGCCTATTCTCAATCTAACATCTCACAAGAAGATTTCAGATTCCAAAGAAGTTGGTTTCCGTCGGATACATACCGTCTTAAAAATACATGGATACTTTTTGAAATTTAATGAACATTTTTTTATCAAAATATGAGCACTCTCTTTATACTTTAATTTCACTTTTTAGTTAGATACATGAAAATATAGTAAATATGTTACATATAGTACGAAAAAAATAAAAAAATATCTGAAAACAAAAAATTGAAACAATATTAAATGGAAGAAAAAACAAAAGAAAGAAAAGAAAGTAAGAAAAAAATGCGCTCCACCCCGCACTTGGGTCGACGCAACTGCATGAGTATAGTGCAAGTTTGCTCGCTACCCCGCGCATTACGTGCCGATTTGGAATACATTTTTTTTTGAGAAAGAGAGCTCCATCTCTGATTTTCATTGATAGAAATCACAGTGTCTTACAAACAACCATCGACCACTACATATATACTGCCAACACACAACCATTGACAGATCGAACGACACGATCCCCTGACGATGCAGACCTGGGCATCTCCACCCTCCAACAGGATTGCAGACTAGAGGGAAAGCTAATGCTGCCTACACCCTAGCAAAACACAAGATCTAACACATAGTCTGAATCACACAACCCCTCGTGAGAAATCCCACATGTCGGGCCTCTAGGCAAGAGGATATCATTTAGCATCGAACAAAACGCAAACCAAGTTTCACCAAGTGCATATTCATCTAGGAAAGCAAAAAAAAAAACATTTGTAATAAGCTTATAGTGGGCACCTATAAGATTTGCTCTATAGTATTAATTGTTCAATTTTTTAGAATCATTTGCTGTAAAAAGATGATATTGTTAACAAACATTTTGGGCCCAGGTACGTTATTTTTCAAGAATCTGGCCCCAGATACGTATGGCTTGGTACCTGCCGTCTTTAGCCCAAGAGTCAAAATGTCTTTGTAAGCATTGGTGCCTGGCCCGGTAATACGGCCCGGCCTGTGCGTATTACATCCTCCGTCCAGCTGCCGCTAGGGCTTCATCTCCCGTACGCAGCTCGATTTAATCACCTGGCGACCGAAGCCTCTTTATTTACGACTACAAGCGGCGCGTTGGATCAATCCTAAATAGGAAGAGACGACATCATCGAGAAGCAACTACCGCGTGATGACGACGGAGGAAGAGGAGGCGGCCGACCGGTGCGTGGGCTGGATCTTTGTCTATATCACGGTCTACTCCCTCGGCATCTTCGCCTTCTCCGCTGTGATCTCCTACACACACGTGTTTGCCCGCGCCACCAGGTTCAACAAGATCTTCTTTGGGATCCTGGGAGCGCCTTTTCTACCCATCGGTCTTGGCTTCATCTGTCTGCTTCTACGGGAGGACGGGCCCTTCCGCAACAAGCATGCCACCGCTCGAGTCGCCGACCTGCCGCCCGCCGATGTGTGCTAGCCATCTTTGGTTGTTTCTAGTGCGTGAATTAATGTTTGAAGTATTACTTTGTTTTATTTGATCCAGTGTAGTTCTCTTTCTGTTTGCTAGTTGTAACATCTTTTTCCCTTAGCTGGTGGGAAACTTGTACGTACTAGATTGTCAAAGGCACGCGTTGCTGCGCCCCTCGATTTTGACACTAATATTAGTGATTGATGCAATTATACGTAAATCTAGAATTTTAATCACGTGGTATAATCATGACATTATACTTGACGGCAATATTCAATCATAAGATATAACTAGAAAACATGCCCGTGCGTTGCGGGAGAGTATCGTGTGATACAAGAGCATAGGTGCTCCCATGATACGGACTTCTGGGCCCTCGGATCTCAGATCCGACGGCATACGATGAGCTGCTGTAGCTACTGTACTTGCACTCATTTTTCAGATTCTACGAGGGCTTTTTTGCAAAAAAGTTCATCATTTCACGGGAGCTCTTGGATCTGAGATCCAACGGCCGAGCTCGCACGGGAGCACCAGATATTTTTCCCGTGTGTTGCAACGGGAGCAAACATGTTACGAACGCCCTATCAAGATGCAATGATGTCGGAAGACTTTTTTGACTTGAAATGTTGCCATGACAACTTCGCTGTTGCAAATCTTCCGTCCTTATATCCCAGGTTGCGCAAGGACGATGCTACTTGCAACAATAATGCCAGGACTAAGTCCACGACGAAGCTCTCAGCACCAAAGGCAAAAGTCATAGCAACATTTATTGCAGCTTCCGTGCAAATCAACTATATGTTCTACAATATTCATAATCATATTATAATGGTTATCATTCCATTTTATAATTGTTTGGTGCTAATCAATATAATATGTGATTTATTTTTTGCGATGAATAAAATATAAGTTGTTAGTACAACATTTCAGAACTGGGTATCTAAGGAAGCAATTCATTACCAACACCTTTATTACAAGCATACACGAAAGCGTGTAGGTTGGTCGTAAAAGGAGGACAATTTGACCAAAAAAGAGATGCTGTTTAGATGATCTGTCGAGTCATAGACAAGTACAAAATGGGGACTATGTCGACATTTGGTTATCAATTGCAGCAATCCCACTTCACATTTAATAAAATTACAGCCACAAAAGTGCACCAGTGCAAAGATGAAAAAAATGCATGAATTGCAATAGTACCTCGAGGAATGGTCTTGTGGTTGGCGACTTTCCCTGCAACCAGCACTCTTGATATGCCTGCTCAAAATTCCTGCCCATTTGCAGTCTTACACAGAATGACCATGTGACAATATTTACATTCTACCTCCACAAGGTTTCCATTACCATCTCTTATGATTACGAAAATGGTCACATGCATGCCTTGGAGCGTTGCCTCTTGCCACGACTGCTACTTGTTAGCGGTATATCAACATCAATCATCGATGTCGAAATGGTTATACACAATCATATAAGTATTGACATAGTCCTTGGGATGGTGAAACTCCCTTGCTTCTTTACATTTTGAAACCAGAACATGCCAAAAGTTGCATGTTCAGTAAGACTCCCAGGGCTCACAAGCCCAAGCAAGTTTTTTTTTTTTTTTTTTGCACGGGAAACAAATTAGGATATCGAGAGTTTCAGCACAACACTAACTCGTATGAACTGACCAAAACATTTCACAGTACCACCTAAAGAAAGAAACTCAGATAAATTCCAATTTCACCGTCTTTTGCGATATAAAGCCACGGGCATGGGGACGGGTTTGGGTGAAAAATATTAAGATGGGTAAGGGTTTGGGCGACCGTTAACCGCACCTGAGCCCGGCTGGTGCCATATTGGATTGCTCGTTTGAGGTGATTGGCTTTGACATGATTTTTTTTCCGAAGAGGTGGATAACCACCGGTATTTGCATTGAGCAATGCACACAACCACATATATACATATATATATATATATATATATATATATATATATATATATATATATATATATATATATATATAGAATTGTGAGAATTCCTGAAGAAATAGGAATTGGTTAAAGTTATCTCCCGTGCCATCCCATCCGTGGCTAGTATGCGTCCATTTGATCCGACATCTCACAAGCAAAGATTTCAGATCTCAAAGATGTTGGGTTTCATCGGTTACATGCCTTCTTAAAAATGCATGAATACTTTTTAAAATATAATGAACAATTTTTAATCAAAATATGAGTAATGTAAATTTGTTAAAAACAGTCATGAAATAAAAAAAAATAAGTATCTTCCCTGCAAAAACAATACTGTAATAAAAAAATCTGAAAAGTGAAAAAATGGAACAATATTAAATGGAAGAAAAACAGAAGAAAGAAAAGACAAAATTTTTCTTCCTTTTTTTTGAGGGGTGACAAAATGTTTCTTCCATTTAACAAACATCAGGGCTAGGTTTTTTTAGCAACTCATCGCGGCCATGTACATGGCCTGGTGCCTAGCGTGTCTGTCAGCCCAAGAGTCGATGTCTTTGTAAGCTCCCCACAAAAAAAATACGTATGCCTTTGTAAGCACTGGTGCCTGGCCCGTTAATACGGCCCGGCCTGTGCACGCTATGATTCAGGGATTCGTTGCTTCCCACAGAAAAAAAATAGGTACTACTTCCGTCCGTCCGGCTGCAGCTAGGGCTTCATCTCCCGTACACAGCTTCTCCACAGAAAAAAGAAAGAAAAAAAAAATCTCCCATACGCAGCTGGATATGATTTAATCACCTGGCAGGCATGAAGCTTCTTTATTTACGACAACAAACAAGAGGCGCCGTTCAATCGATGCTAACTAGGAAGAGGAGAAAATTAGCTATTTGCCACTTTCAATATGTGGCTTCGTGCAAATGCCATTGTTAAGATTGACTTCGTAAAAATGCCACTCAGCTCATTTGTACTTTGATTAACATGCCATTCCAGCCCTTTTACAGATTTCCCTTTTTCTTTTCCCATTTACAGGCACGGAAAAGACTAAACTGCCCCTGTTGTTATCTACACGAACTTGGCATCTAATCAGCGCATTGAAACAGACGAGAGCGTGCAGCCCGCCGAGAATAACGTGCTTGCCATATCCACGTCTTGCGTCAACCTTTGGACGCCGCCCCCATCTCCTCGACGCCACGTGACACTGATCTTCTTGCCGCCGCCGTTTTCGTCGACGCTGCGTGCCGCCGATCTCCTCGGCGACGTTTTCATTGTATCTGTGATTGTATTTGTGGAAGGCAAACGTACACTCTCCTCTGACTGCAATTCCTTTTTCCTATCTTTACATACACTATGATTAGATACACAAAGCAGGTATACATACACTGTGATTAGATATATCATACATGTAATTGCCAAATTGCAATGCAAGATTCAAGTAAAGGATTAGAGCAAACGTCACTTATAGGTTGCTTGCATCCCGTCTTCAGAACATGTACACGCACCCATCTCCTCCAGCCGGTGCTGGTATCACGCCACTGGACTGCTGTTAAACGCTGCCGTCGTATGTCTTGGCTCTCGGGACAAGCTAGGCCAACGCGCGAAGGGGAGGGCGAGCTGCGCTGGCGTGGGCCAGCACCGGCAGCGAGCTGTGGTGGCTCGCGCAGGCACCCGCGAGGTTGCGCCGTTACGTGCAGACGTGCACGAGCACCGGCGGGGAGCTGCAGTGTCTCGTGCAGGCATCGGCAAGGCGACGGTGAGCTGCGCCGGCACAGTAGACATGGGTGAGTACCCGCAGCGATCTGGGGATGCGCACACGGGCGTGGTCAAGGTGAGCTGCGGTCGCGCGCGCACGCGTGGGCGAGCAACGGCGGCGACCTGTGGTTGCTCGGCCAAGCATCAGCGACATGGCGAGCTAGCCAGCCCACAAACGCATCGGATATAAGGTAAACCAAGGGCACTTTGGTCCTTTCAGGTGCCAAAAAATGGAAAAGAAAAAGAAAAGCAATAGGAAAAGAAAAAATGGCATGTTAATCAAAGTACATATAAGCTCGGTGGCATTTTTACGAAGTCAATCTTGACAGTGGCATTTGTGTGAAGCCCCATATTGAAAGTGGCAAATAGCCAATTTTCTCCTAGGAAAAGATGACACACTAGTAGAAAAGGGGGCTTTGGTCCAGGCCGGGTAAGCCCATTAGTCCCGGTTCAGTCCAGAACCGGGACCAATGGGTGCATTTATCCCGGTTCGTGCGGCTAAGGCATTAGTCCCGGTTCACCTGGGCCCTTTAGTCCCGGTTCGTGCCACGAACCGGGACTAAAGGGTGCGATGCCCATTGGTCCCGGTTGGTGGCACCAACCGTACTAAAGGTTAGACCTTTAGTCCCGGTTGATGCCACCAACCGGGACTAATGAGCTTTGAGGCATTAGTACCGGTTCATGGCACGAACCGGTACTAAAGGTCCCATTTTCAAACTCCCCCCCTGGACCGCCTTTTCAGTTTTAGAAAAAACAAAAGAAAATGATGGAAATGTCAATAAAAATAAAATAAAATAAGTTTCCCATGTGATATGTGGTCTAGTTGTTGGCAAAATTTACAAATATGAATTTCGACTTTATTCACAAAATCTCTCTGGAATTTGTAAAACGGGCATAACTTTTGCATACGAACTCGAATTAAAAAGTTTTTTATATGAAAAATCATCTACTCGAAAAGTTACATCCGATGGAGACCGCCTATGGCCTGTTTGCAAATTTGTAGAATCCTCAAATTCCAAAAGGAAAAAAAGTTATGCTCAAATTTCAGTTTTTTTAAATTTTCAGTAAATCTGGTCAAACTATGGTCAAACTACTTATTCAAGAAGTATTAGTGTTACTAAATAATTATTCAAGAATATTAGTGTTATTAAATAATTATTTCACCTTTTTTGAATTTTGGTCAAATCTGGTCAAACTATGGTCAAACTGTGGTCAAACAATGGTCAAACTGTGGTCAAACAATGGTCAAACTATTTATTCAAGAAATATTAGTGTTACTAAAAAATTATTGTTTTTTAGAACAATAATTTCAAACTCAAACAGTGAAATATGTGACTTCATGCTCAAGCTAAATTCCTGAGGGTTAATAGGATTGACATCTTACTATTGTCAGGAAAACAACAAGTGCAGACTTGGAAACGAGGGAGAATAGAACCCGGAAGTTAAGCGTGCTTAGGCTAGAGTAGTGAGAGGATGGGTGACCATTCGAGAAGTTAGATGATTTGGAATGATGAGGGGTGATTAGAGATTAGAGGTTAAAATAATTTAGAAATTTGAAAATAAAAAAAAATCAAAAAAAATTTCAATTTTTTTTTCAAAAAAAGTTTCAAAAAAAATCAGAAAATTTCCTTTAGTACCGGTTGGTGTTACCAACCGGGACTAAAGGTGGACCGGCCACATGGAGGGCCTTTAGTCCCGGTTCTGGATTGAACCGGGACTAAAGGGTCAGGGCATTAGTACCGACCCATTAGTCCCGGTTCCAGAACCGGGACTAAAGGCCCTTACGAACCGGGACTAAAGGCCCTTTTTCTACCAGTAACATCGTCGAGAAGCAACTACCGCGTGATGACAGCGGAGGAAGAGGAGGAGGTCGGCTTGTGCGTGGGTTGGACCTTCCTCTATATGGCGGTGCTCTACCTCGGCTTCTTCGCCTTCTCCGCCGTGATCTCCTACACACATGTGTTCGCCCGCGCCACCAGGTTCGACAAGATCTTCTTCGGGGTCTTGGGAGCGCCCTGTCTGCTCAGCGCCGTCGGCATCATCTACTTGCTTCTACGGGAGGACTCGCCCGTCCGCAACGAGCGTGCCATCCACTAGTAGAAAAAGGCCCATTTGTCCCGGTTCCGGAACCGGGACTAAAGGGTCGGTACTAAAGCCACCTTTTGTCCCGGTTCTTATATGAACCGGGACAGATGGGGCGCTATGTGGCCGCTACGGCTTGCCGAGGCAAGGGGGCCTTTTGTCTCGGTTGGTAGCACCAACCGGGACCAAAAGGCATCCACACATCAACAATTAAGGGGCTGGGTTTTTTGTTTTTTAAGGGGGGGGGGAGGGGGGGTGGGGGTTTTGGAGGTTTTGTAGGGTTAATGTAGGGGTTTCATATATTAATTGTGTTAGCTAGCTAATATAGAGAAGTGTCCTCTCTTATCTCCGTGCTTGGTCGATGCTACGTACTAGACGTATAGAGAGGACTCGACATGCTAGCTAGTAAGCAAATGAAGGAAACCATTAAGTACAGAAGATCGTCATGAACATATACAGGGAGAAGTGATCGACCTCTTCTTCTCCGAGAGATTGTTCGAACAACAAGTTTTCGTATATCTATCCGACGCTACTGGCTACATATATACAATATTAAGATCTCTTACAATCCCCTAACTTCTGAAATCAAGTTCCACATGGTATTCTCCGGCTTTACTGATGACATGGTCAAGAAAGAATCCCGCCAATTCCTCTTGAATTGCTCGTATGCGATCTTGTGGTAGGAGTTCACCCCGCATCTGCCACGTCTAATTTGAAGAAGGGGGTAAAGGTCAATACATATATATGAATGAAACTCAACACAAATGATGATATAATAAAATGAAATTGTGAATATTATTGCTTACACACTTCAAATTGTCTTTTAGAGTAGCCCAGCTTATTTTTGCAAGTCGCACTATAGATGAACTCGCAAAGGTATTATCCACAGTAATTATTCCCGGGTTCCTACCACAAGCACTTTACGAGAAATAGAGGTCAATCAAACTGATAATGAAGCATTATAAATGGTATTGATGAAAGTAGCTAGAATCAACGGGAGATGCGCGGAACTAGCTAGCTAGTAGTACTTACTTTCGGGTGTGTAAATCATAGCTCCCCCGGCAGTCCCGGAGCTTGTGCGGTGAATACTTTCCAAACCCCGCGGGACAAAGAAAACAATTACTTGATATCAGGAAATGAACAAAGTTGCGGATATGGTGCGATAATGATTGATTGAACTTACTTCTCGAGAATTTTAGTCATGTCCGCATAGTCCTCGGGATTTTTCGTCTCGAGTCTAAGACGTTACTAGTCCCTGCTCAAGCTTAATCTCTAGGAGAATAAAGTGGAAGCTGCGCACGCATGCATAACTCATCAATTACATTACTATAACCTTGAGTAATACTGGAAACCGAATATGCACAAGACAGTAACACTCACTTGAAGTTGTAAGGAAAGAGTATTTTATCTTTGTTTTGATTTTGAAGCAACGATTTTAGCAAGTTGGCCTTGGCTTCTTTGGGATCATGTTTAGCCGTCCATTCATCTACGATATTTGTGTTAATGAATCCAATATCATAGATTTCTGCCTTTCTGGATTCGACAATCTTCAATCTGCATAATATAGTGAGGATAATTATATATACATGCAATGAAAGAGCTGAGCTATATATAGAGACTTAATTACAGAAGTAGTATTTACAGACATTAGCAAGTGACAATTATTTTATCGAGGGTCTTTTGATTGAAAAACTAGAAGAACTCCTCAAATGGAACAGACAACAAATCAATTCCAACGAGGTCGTGCTCCTCTTTAACTCTCAAAGTCAAAGTATCCTGCCCAGACTCGCTGCAGGTTTTCATGTACCAGTTATGGAATCTTTGCATCATCGTTGTTAAAGGAGGATGACTAGGTTTGGCGAGAGGCTTCCCGTGCCAGTATTTGAAATCGTCCACCTCCATTGTATCAAAATGTGCATCGTCGGGCAGGTAATCTCTAGGATTGGTACCGGGCAGCACCCTCAGATGATTAGCGATGATATCGCTAGACACCTTGAGCGGGGGGCACGATTGGTTAGCTTATTCGCCGAGCTGGGCAATTGTTTTCCCACTTCTTCATTCTGCTAACCTTTGATCACTGCAAATACTTCCCGACCGCTCCGCTTCGATATATGACCTCTCAATAATGCGCTCATAGTTGGTTTTTGGCAGAGACCGTGGTGGTCGCTTTAGGGCATCCAAAGTGCGCTGAACTTTCACCTTATCTATCTTCTCCTCTGGAGGTGGATGTTTCTTAGCTCTTTGCATTTCAAAGAAGTCCTTCACTTGGGCAGCACAGATCTTCGTGTTTTCCTCCTCGGTCATCTCGTATGGTAACCTCTCTAGAGGCTTGAGAGATGGATCAAATCTGTATTGCTTCCCGCCTCTGGCTGTACTGCTAGATGCTAGAGCAGCCGGAGCGGCTATGGCTGTCTTCTTTCGTTTCTTATGAGGTGGAGAAGAAGGAGGCGGAGTGCTACGAAGCGTCGGAGCAGCTGGAGCGGCGGCGATTGTCTTCCGCTTTTGCTGTCGAGGCGGGATGCTCGGGCGCGCCGGCACAGGCGGAGTGCCGCCACGCGCCTGAGAAGGAGGCGGAGTGCCTTGATCACTCGTCGGAGGAGGAGGCGGAGTGCCCTGACTCGCCGGAGGAGGAGGAGGAGGTGGAGGCGTCCAGTTCGGAAGGTTGATGAGCTCCTTCCGCCATAGACATGGATTCTTTAGAGCAAGACCCAGTCGAGTCTCCCCTTCACCGGTAGGGTGGTCAAGCTCGAGGTCCTCAAATCCCTCCGTTATTTCATCCACCATCACAACAACATATCCTTCTTGAATCAGACGACAGTGAAAAGTTGCGCCGGGTTCAAGAGGTGCAACAGAGCCGACAACCGCCTTAACTTTGAAGTTCTGCCATTGCGTCATCAGGTGGCAAGGTTGAGCCTCTGTGATAGCATTCACGGGGTAGCTAGCAGGAGCCGTGAAGTCAGGCTGCTGAAGGAGCTCGGTGGAAGCCACACTGCTTCTCCGCTGAGATGGCGGGGTAGCTTCTGGGCACTACTAGGAAAAGGGCTATAGATAGGATTGATACTAATGGCGCACCGTGGAAGCAGTGCGCCACTACTATATACTAATGGCGCACCGGTTGGTGATGCGCCATTAGTGTGGAAGACACAAAGGGCGCACCAAAAACAGGGTGCGCCACTGGTATTAATTTTTTTTTCCATTTTCCATACATACTAATGGCGCATCAGGTCGAAGTGCGCCATTACTAGTTCTAAGTAGTAATGGCGCACCAAGCAGACAGTGCGCCATTACTGTAATTTTTTTTATTCTTTTTTTTGCAAAACTACTAATGTCGCATCGTTTCACAGTGCGCCATTACTAGTTTAAACTAGTAATGGCGCACTATTACCCGGTGCGCCATTAGTGTATATATATATATATTTATTTATTTTTTACTTTTTTGCAAAACTACTAATGGCGCACCACCTGCAGGTGCGCCATTAGTAACCAGGGTTACTAATGGCGCATTTGCTGGTGGTGCGCCATTAGTAACCTGGGACCCCAACAAGATATTTTGGACAGCCCCACACCTACCCACTCACTTTCCCCACTTCATTCCCTCCACCTCCTTCTCCAAGCTTTCAGCCATCTCCTCCTCCTCACCTCATTTCCATCATAGATTCATCAAAAATTAAGTGGTGAAATTACCTTTTTTTGATAGGTAAGTAAGGGGAAAGCTATCTTCATGATGTAGATCTACTTTTTTTCTCCCTAGCTCGCTCCAACAACATGCACATGCACTTTTTGTGGCCTAGCTAGATCTATGTATGTTTGTGGTGTTGCATGTGTTTGTGGTGTTGCATATATGTTTGTGTTTGAAGGTACCGGTATTTGAAATGCGATAGTTGCCAATATTTTGCCGGAATGTTTTGATTCATTTCCGTTTCAGCGAGAATTTTGGCACTATGCATTCTTTTTGGTCCTATTTTTAGGGAAGGTCATGCCAAATTTTTTCTTGGTTCTAAAATATCATTTTGCTCTACCCCGCAGGCGACCATGGTCCGCACGATGACTGAAGGCATCGTGAATAGGTTTTTGAGCTCTACGAAGGCCGAGATGCTTCAAAAGAACGAGACGGAGATAAGATGTCCGTGTCGAAGATGCAAGCTGAAGAGCCTTATTGCGGACCCGGATTCCGGGCAGGTGCGGGACCACCTGCTCTTGCGTGGTTTCATGGATGGCTATCGGTGGCAAGGTGAGATGACTATGAAGTCGTCCATGGGGGCCGAGCAAGAAATGAGGAAGGGAACAAGACAAGTACCACCGCGGCGAGGGCGGGCGAGAAGACGAAGAATCTCCAGGACATGATCATGACGGTGATGCTGTACACAGTCATCATGTAGAAGATGTCGTACATGATGATGAGGAAGATCAAGATGAAGGGCATGATCATGAAGATGAAGATGCCGGAGCAGACGATGATGGAGGCTGGGTGCAGGACCCTCATATTCAAGAGCTGCTTCTCAAGCAGACGGATAACGCAAGAGCTGCCGCCCGAGAGAAAGCCAAGCTGGATCAACTGGAGATAGACGCGGTTACTCCATTGTATGAAGGATGCAGGCCCGAGGATACCCGCCTGAAAGTAACGCTCATGGCTCTGGAGATGAAGGTAAAACACAAAATGACCGACGCATGCTTCGACGAGAACATGTCATTCTGGCACGAACGTCTTCCCAAGGGGAACAAGTGCCCGACCAGTTTCGAGGAGGTGAAGAAAATCGTGTGTCCTCTGGATTTACCGCACATGAAATACCATGTGTGCTTGAACAATTGTATCATTTATCGGGACGAGCACGCGGAGTCTACCATATGTCCGGTGTGCGGCGTCACTCGATACAAGAAGGGGAAGAAAGCTCCTCGAAAATCGGTGTGGTACTTTCCGATCACTCCTCGTCTGCATCGGTATTTAGCAGACCCTAAGGTAGCAAAGCTCCTGCGTTGGCACGCGGATAGGGAGGAGAAGAAGTGGGAAGATGACGGAAATGATCCGGAGATAAATAAAAAAGACAAGATGCTGAGTCACCCTAAGGATGCGAGCCAGTGGCAAGCGTTGAACTTCAAATACCCAGAATTTGGGAAGGATCCAAGGAACATTGTGCTGGGCGTGAGCACTGATGGAGTCAATCCGTTTGGCAGCCAGAGAAGCACACATAGCACCTGGCCTGTGTTTGTGTGGATGTACAACCTTCCCCCTTGGTTGTGCATGAAGAGGAAGTACATTCACATGAGTATGCTAATTGAAGGGCCGAAACAACCAGGGAATGACATCAATCTGTATCTGGGGCTGCTGAAGGAGGAGCTAGACACGCTATGGAAAACGCCAACCAATACGTGGGACGCCGCAGAGAAAGAATATTTCCCTATGAGAGCCGCACTGCTCACGACGGTACACGACTATCTCGGTTACGGATATCTCGCGGGGCAGGTAGTCCACAGATTTTCTGGATGCGTAAGGTGCATGGATGACACAACGTATCGCCAGCTAGATAGAGATCCCGGGTCTTTGAAAACCGTGTTCATGGGACATCGAAGGTGGCTTCGCGACGATGACCCGTGGAGGAAACGCAAGGATCTGATCGATGGTGAAACCGAACCCCGAAAATGCCCGTGTACGAGGAGCGGCGAGGAAATAGACGAGCTGTTGGAAAATTGGAAAGATTGCCCACTGCCGGGAAAGAAGTAAAAGGCGCCAGAGCCGGGAAAGAAGCGAAAGGCGCCAGAGCCGCTGCTGAAGGTATGGAAAATGAGGTCTGTTTTCTGGGACTTGCCGTACTGGAAGATCCAACGTGTGCCTCATAGCCTTGATGTCATGCATATCACGAAGAACGTGTGCGAGAGTCTGCTTGGTACCCTGCTCAACATGCCAGAGAGGACCAAAGATGGGCCGAAAGCAAGGGCAGACTTGAAATCAATGGGCATCAGGCAGGAGCTTCACGCTAATGATGATGATGATGATGATGAGGCGAAGCAGGACACAAAAAGTCGTCGCAAAGGCAAAAAGGCCAAGAAGACCGGAAATGACTACCCTCCCGCGTGCTTCACTCTAAGTCAGGAGGAGATCGAGCAGTTTTTCACCTGCCTCCTAGGAGTAAAACTTCCTTATGGTTACGCGGGGAAGATAAGCAGATACCTAGACCTAGCGAAGCAGAAGTTCAGCGGGATGAAGTCTCACGACTGTCATGTGCTGATGATGTAGATACTTCCAGTTGCAATCCGTGGGATCATGGACGCGCACGTCCGTGAAAAGCTATTTGGCCTATGCAACTTTTTCGACGTCATCTCTCGGAAGTCGATTGGCGTGAGGCAACTCAGAAGGCTACATGAAGAGATGATGGTGATACTATGCGAGCTTGAGATGTACTTCCCGCCCGCATTCTTCGACGTTATGGTGCATCTGCTGGTCCATATCGTGGAGGATATCATCCAACTCGGGCCGACGTTCCTGCACAGCATGATGCCGTTCGAAAGGATGAATGGTGTCATCAAAGGATACGTTCGCAACATGTCACGTCTAGAGGGAAGTATAGCCAGGGGCTTTCTGACCGAAGAGTGCATCTCCTACTGCACGAATTATCTAGGCATCGAGAACCCCGTTGGTCTGCCCGTCAACAGGCACCTCGGCAGGCTCGCTGGATGGGGTCACCGTGAGGGTCGCCGTGAAATGCATGTCGACTTCGAGGGTCGACTCGCCGACTTTGAAAGAGCAAACCTAGTTGCGCTACAACACATAGACGTGGTCGATCCTTGGGTGGTAGAGCACAAAACTTTTATTGAGAAGACGTACAATGACCGAGGCCAACAGAGGACGGAAGGAGATATACTCAAAGAGCACAACTCATGTTTCACGCGTTGGTTCAAGCAGAAGCTTCTGTCGTACCCTTTACATGAAGATTCTTCCACGGAAGAACAACTCATATTCGCCTTGTCACAGGGCGCCGAGCACAACCTGATGACCTATGAGGCGTATGCTATCAACGGCTACACATTCTACACTGAGGACAAGGACATGAAGAGCGATGGTTATCAGAACTCCGGGGTAACGATGGAATCCTACACCGGTAACGACAAGGACAGATACTACGGAAGGATCGAGGAGATCTGGGAGCTGAGCTACGCTGGAGAGAAGGTCCCGATGTTCCGTGTCAGATGGGCCAAGAGCGTCCTAAAAGAAGACCAGTATTTCACCACCATGGTTATACCCGAAGCCAAATCCAAGACCGCGGGCGCAAACGTCACCGCGAAAAATGAGCCATGGGTACCGGCTTCCCAAGTGGACCAATGCTTCTTCATTACCGACCCGTCAAAGCCTAGTCGTGTTGTCGTGAGGAGAGGCAAAAGGAAGATCATCGAAATGGATGGAGTAGCCAATGAGCAAGACTTCGACAAGTACGGTGACCCGAAGATCGAACATGACGACGATGATGAAGTAGCAGCATACACCACAAGAAGAAGCAGGACCACCCTACCTAAAGGATGTCCGTTCCACAGAAGAACTCCATTTGCAAAAAAGAAGGGCAAGAAGATTGTGAACAGATAGCTAGCTAGCTAAGATCGATTGTATTTAAATCGTAGTCTTCATTTCTCGATTGTATTACATGGGCATTTTTTGAACACATGAATATTTTTAAATTTCATGGGCACTTTTCGAATTCATGAATATTTTTTCAAATTTGATGAATATTTTTAAATCTCGATCGCTATCCCCCTTCATCTCGATCTCGATCCCCCCCGCACCCTCCCCCGCTAGCTCCACCGCCGCCGCCGACCCACCGCACCCTCCCCCGCTCCATCGCCGCCGCTGACCCACCGCACCCTCCCCGGCCCGCTCCACCGCCGCCGAACACCCCCCGCACCCTCCCCCGCTAGCTCCACCGCCGCCGACGACCCACCGCACCCTCCCCCGCTCCACCGTCACCGCCGACCCACCGCACCCTCCCCAGCCCGCTCCACCGCCGCCGAGCACCCCCATTTGATGATATTTTTTCATATTCATAAAAAAATTATTACTGTTTTTATAAAAAAATATTAAAAAATAGCAACAAAAATAATAATAATAAACATACTAATGGCGCACTGCTCGTGTAGTGCGCCATTGCTATCTAAAAAACATTCTAATGGCGCACCGCTCTGGTAGTGCGCCATTGCTATATAAAAAAACATTCTAATTGCGCACCGCTCTGGGATGCGCCATTGCTATCTAGAAAAAACATTCTAATGGCGCACCGCTCGGGGGTGCGCCATTAGTAATCTTCCCCCTAGCTCTACCTAGCCCAACCCCTTCATCCCTCCCTCTCGCCAGATCTAGTCCCCCCCCCCCCGCGCGCTGCCCCGCCCCACGTCGCCGCCGCCCCTACGTGCGCCGCCGCCCCCGCGCCCCCACCATTGCAGCTCCGCCATAGCCGACGCCTCCGCGACCTCGCCGTCGCCGACAGCCTCCCCGCGTCGGCCCCTGCCCTGCGCCGCCTCTACCTCAGTCCGGGCACGGGGTGCAGGATGACGACCGTGGCCGCCGGCCTCCCCACGACCAACCGAGGCGCCCAGGAGGCCTCCCTGACGACCAATCGAGCCATCCCTTCGACGCCGCCGCCGCCAACCCCAACCCTGACCCCAACCCCTCCGGCGACCGGCCGCGCCCGCCCAGGTACCTCTCCTCCTTCCTCCTTCCTCCCTCTCCACCCTTCCTCCCCATTCCATTCCTCCCTCCCCTCGACCGTGTCTGTTATCTTCTGATGATATTTGACAGCTTATGGATAGAAATGCATATTTCAGTGTTTATAGCTATTAACACTTGCAAGTTACTGCACTGCTAGCTAAATTCTGGTTAGTAAGTCTGTATCCGCCTCCTGTTGAAATTTGGTGATGTGTGTGGCTGTCTAAGTACCTACACAAAATTCCCCATGGAGAAAATGATATAGCTCCTCCTACAACATGTATAGATCAATCAGTTCAGTTCTAGTGCTGCTGGACTTTTGCACCATACAAAAATGTACTACTAGTTGAAAATCTTTACTTGAGAGAGCTTCATAAGTAGAAGGTTCCAAAGAATAAAAACCAGTACTAGCACACTAGCATAGTAGTACAGCCACCTCCCAATAAACAGTAGGGTCTCTGATCAGCAATGTAGTTAATTAGTCAGGGCCTGAAAGCCTGCAAATGCATGTACACACAGGTAGGGAATGTAAGATGAAGCATGTACTTTACCAACTAATCTAATGGGCTGGCACAAAGTGAAAACCAAAACAATAGTTAATCAAGCAGAGGTAGATTAGATTAGATGGCAAAAAGCACAAATGTCCCTGCCTATCCATTTTTTTCTCAAGTTGAGCTGGTAAGTTTCAGATGTTCAATGATGCTGTAGGAAAAAATTGGATGAAGAAAGATGTGTGTGGTTGCCTGAGAGAAGTATTTGCACAAACAAATTATAATTAATGTGTTGATGAAATTTTGGGTTTTCAAATTGGAACCAAAAACTAACCCATACCTTTAGACTCTTTTGGAATTTCTCGAACATTTTTTTGTTTGTTCCCTTTCATTGTTTGGGGACTTTTGACTTCAGAATGAACCTTACTAAGATTCAATTAAGACTAATTAACTACATTTGATGTCACTATATTCTATGAATAACTTCAGTTATGATCTGTACTGGAAAACTTCAGTTAACACTCATTTTTCAGTTAACTCCTTACAGTTCAGATCATATTTTGATTGTCAATAATAGTGGACTTTTAAGGCTTTCTTAGAGGCAATACTAGTGGATTTTAGGCTTTTTTACATGCAATAATAGTGGAATTTTAGGATTTTTTGGAGGAGTGTGTTTCATGCCGGCCTACAGTGATGAATTAGTCAGAGGATTGTGCCTTAGGATTGTGCCAAAGCTACCCATTGTATCTATTTGCTTGTCCTTCAAATAGGGGCAAGACTGTTACAGAAAAATTACTTGCAAGCATATTGTGATTTACTTGCAAGCATATTGTGCCTTAGTTACAGAAAAATTACTTGCAAGCATATTGTAACTATTTTCACTCTGTCCTGAAGGTTTTTGACTACAGAATCTGTGGTGACCCACACTCTGTTGGTTCACACTCATTGAGTTCGCTCGTGAAGGGCCGCTGCTGCTTGAGGCCCTTGAGAGGCCCTTCGTGTCGTGATGATTTTGCAGGTACCCCGAGAGGCCCTTGAGTTTGCCGGAATGTCGATTAACTTCCGTTCCGGCAAATTCGGGTACTCCATATGTCCTATTTTCAGCAAAGGTCATGCTGAAATTTTCCGTGAATTTTAGCATGACTTTGCTAAAAATCGGACATATGAGGTACTTGCTACTAATGCATGGGCCGGGGTATCTTAGTACTTAATTAAGTAGGATCAACTGCCCCTTTATTCTTGCTGTATTAAACCATAGGTGGCAATAGAGCCAAGTGATTAGTGCCAAGTGATTAGGCCCAACCTAGGGTGCCTCGGCATCGATAAACCCTAAATGATGAAAACTTAACTTGGCTGCCCCGGATGCCTCGGTGTCGATGAGAACCTAAATGATGTACGCTTAGGCTTTTAGGGTGCCTCGGCGTCGACAAACCCTAAATGATGAAAGCTTAGGCTTTTAGGGTGCCTCGGTGTCGACAAACCCTAAATGATGAGACCATGATCTTGTTCCTTGACAATAACCAACTTTTTGACCAAACTTTTTTCCTATTTAGAGCGAAACATGGCCCACAACGATGAGGCCGGTGGTTCGGGCGGCAAGCAATTCTGGGAGCTGTCCCAGGAGATGGAGGAACAACCTCACCGCTATGAGGACGCCGCGGAAGACACCGATCCTGATTACACAACCCCTAGTGGCGTCGGGGATGACACCACTGATGGTGCCGCCGAGGATGCCACCACTGATGATGGCGGCGCACACACAGATGGCAGCCAACCGAAGAAGCAAAGGAAGGACCGGCGCCCGAATGCGCTCCGCACCGTCAAGGAGGAATTCACTCAAGTGGACTCCGACGGGAATCCAACGGAGCCCAAACATATAGTCAAGGGGTACTCGGTTCAGCTCGGGTGCATTCTCCGGAGCACCGTCTCGATCAACACCGAGAACCTTAGGCATAAGGACCGAGGGAATTTGCGCAACCTCCTCTTCACGAAGCTGCACGAACGATACAAGTTCCCCGCCGAATTTGAAAACACACGCCTCTCAGGGAATAAAGTGAACAGTGCCGCCCTCACGAAGATGAGCACGGCCCTGTCTACTTGGAAAAGCGCGGTGAAGAGAATGATTGATAAAGGTGATAGTTATGAGAAGATCAAGGCGAAATATCCTTTGATGAGCGAAGATGAGTACAAGGAGTTCAAGATCAAGTGCGAGAGCAGTGCAACCTCCGAATCAAGTTAGTGGGGGAAAGAAATGCGGGAGTTGTATTTAGGGGAACACAAACTCGGTCCCCGCGGTTACAGAGTGGCAGAGACTATATGGGACAAGGAGGACGCGGAGCACGCCGAGCAAGGCCTACCGCCCCGCTTCGAGAAATACAGCGGTGACAAGCAGACCAGGAACTATGTCAGGGCCCGGTACAAGGAGGACCCGATAACAAAGGAGCTTACCATGGATCCGAAGACCAGGGCGCTTGAGCTTCTTCTGTTAAGGAATACACCCCCGCATAATTAGCTCCATATGGTTGCACTCTAATTAATCCCCAATATTTCTAAATGGTTCACGTTCCTTTCGCAGGACACTGAAAGCAGTAGCGCCGGGTCGTCTAAGAGCTCCCCTTTCGACACCCCTTTAAATAGGGCGTTGAACGTAATGAAAAACATGGATAAGCTCACTAAGCCGACGTCAGCTGGTCGTGTGGCCAACAAAGGCTTGTCCACAAAATGGGGGTCATACTATACCGCTGGTGTGCGGAAGGAGAAAAAGACCAGCTCGGAAAGCCAGACGCGCGAGGTTGAAGAACTCAAGGCACAAGTGGCACGAATTCCGGAGCTTGTCCAGGAGCAAGTGCAACAACAACTTGGAACGACGCTCAATGCCATGGTTCCTACGTTGATTCATGGGTTGACGACGTGGATTGCGGGCGGCCAACAGGGGCCTCCCCCGGTTCCCAGCTTCACGGCCAGCAACTCGCACAGCGCGCAGGCGGCTCCATTGGTGTCTCCGGCGGAGGCGCCATTGGTGTATCCGGCGGAGGCGGTATTCATATCTCCGGCGCTGGCACGGGCATTGGAGCTTAATGCACCCGGGTGTACGCCGACCGGCACCTCGCCAGCAAGCGCCCCCTCCGTCAGTTGCACGCCCGCTGTTGGCGGTGCCTCGACATTAGCCGAGCTCGACGGCATCACAGTAACTAAGCCTCCCGGCCGATGACTTCATCTCCTTGCCTTTGACTGGGCATCCCTGACGCCCTATACATGTTTTCGCAGCGCAGCGCCGACGTTCCTTACACTCTTCTGCACTTCGTGGGCGCCGAGTTGGTCGATGTCGCCAAGGGCAGAATCGTTCAACCGGGCAACCCCATGTTCCACGGTAATCCGATGCCACCCACAATGTATAGGGTTGAAGTGGTTCGGGTGCTGCCAGGCTGCGACGAGCTGTTACCTCCGATTCGACCCGCTGGGGCCGACGAAGAAGATGAGATGACCCTCAGCACCTGCGTAAACTGGCCCCTGCTTTGGCCGAAGAGCCAGATTCGTTTGGGGGCGGGGGACACCACCCCACAAACAAGACCGCCAGTCGTGCCGGCGCCAAGCCATGGCAAGAACGCCGCAACGCTACTGGACCTGCCGGACATCCCTATGGCACAGGATCCAGACAGCCCTATGGCACAGGATCCGGACGGCGACGACAACGACGACGGTACATTTACCAAAGTTGATAAGTACTTTGCCGAACATGGGTACGCTGACGAGTTCTGCGGGCCTCTTTCTCAAGAACCCAACCAAGACGACCGCGATCTAGCTGGTACGACGGAGAAATCCAATTGCAACAGGTGTCGTCTGGCGTTCAGTTCTCAGGACACGCCTCCAGCTCCCGCCTTCACCGAGCCTCAGATAGCTGAGGTGTGAAATATTATCAGCCCCAACACGCACAAGAAGGCGGTCTGTGAGCAGAACTCGGTCCCATTACAGGAGATCAAGAAGAAGGGACGGAAACGAAAGACTAACAAGGGCGTCGGTGCGAGCCAGCCGGTACCGAGTTCGATCCGTGCTCAGGACGGGCCACCTTCACCTAAGGATATCTCGAGGAGGGTGCATGTGGCGGGTAGGGCAATGCTACCGCCAAATATGCTGAATGCTGCAACCGGTGCTATGCGGAGTCTGCACGATAGTGTTCTTTCTTTGGAGAAGCAGCATCTCAGAGAGAAGGATGTGGCATACCCGGTTTTTGTGGCCAAGGTGCCAGAGGGCAAGGGCTTTGTGGATGGCGACATTGGGGGTACGATCGTCCTGCGGTTTGATGACATCTTTGCTATGTTTAACCTTCATCCGCTGCACTACACCTTCGTTCGGCTGTTTTCGCTGAGTATGGAGATGCGGATCATTAGAGACAAGACCCCGGACATCGTGATAGTCGACCCCTTCTACATGCGTGCCAAGCACTTGAGCAGCGCTGGGGACCGCCAAGTTGCGAGTTCACACCTCGAAGGCGTCATTCTGGCAAACCCAGATAAGGATAACTTCCTTGTGGCTTACTTTCCCGAGTAAGTCATCCCTTAACCGCCCCGTAACATATGATTTCTTAGATTTCGATCGTTCTTTTTTTTCTAACATTCCGTGTTCTGTGCAGTGACACACATTGCACACTCATCCTCTTAAGCCCGAAATATTCCATGGCCACGTATTTAGACCCGAACCGTAACTCCAAGATAGACTACACAAATGTCAAGAAAGTTCTTGATGATGTTCTCCCCGCCTACGCCAAATCTGGAGGCACCTTCACCAGGGCAGTTCGTAAGTACGGCAAGCACATGTTCTCACACAATACGAAGTTCTGCTGCGTCAAGCAGCCGCCTGGCGGTCAGAAGGATGCCTACTACACCCTCCATCACATGCGGGCGATCGTAAGGGACCATCATCAACTTCTGCTACCAGATAATCTCAAATATTGGACGGCGAGCTTGTCGGCAGTCCAGGACGCGGACATCAGACAAGAATTCTTTCGCATCCAGTCGGAGTTTGCGGACATCATCCATCAAGATGTCCTTCATACCTCGGGGCAGTTCTTCCTTAGATATCAACCGTCCAACAGTGATATAGATGAAAGGCTACAATTGCAGGGTGACAACGACCGCGATTTCATGACCATCACGACAGACGGCGGCTTCATCCACGTTCCTATCCGATGAGTCGAGTCAAAAGTAGTGATGTGTAGTTCTGAAACATTGGTTGGCTCATGTTGTAATTATACTTTAATGAATTCGTATGTCTCTTTGGTTTGGACAGTCATTCAACTTAGATGTAATCGATGCTATTTATTAGTAGGACCATGAATCGTGCTATTAATGTCTTGCTTTTCTCTTCCGATCCTTTTGTTGCATACTTACATATTGCTTATGTATTGTCTGTTGTTTGGCTTGTGCATAGAGATGCCGTCGTATGTCATGTACAAGGGTAAGGTTCTCGGAGTCTACGACGACTGGGAGGAGTATCGGAGACAGGTTCACCGTTTCAGTGGTAACAGTTACAAAGGGTACACCACTAGGGCGGAGGCCGAATGTAGATACGCCCGCTTCTAGAGGGAGAGAGGAGGGAGCGTTGGAGGAACCGGATGAAGACCAGTTTGATCGCGATGATGCTCATCGTGATGACCACAGCTCTCTTCTATGTGATGGTAGTTTAGATAATCAATATCGACTTGTAATGTGAAGGCAAACTCGATACTCGCGGTCTTGAGACTTGTAATGTTTTATCTTTGTTCGGTCTTTTGAATTCGGAGACTAATATGATGAATTGTATTCGGAGACTAATCTTCTATTGTATTCGATGAATCTGATGTTGCTGTGTGCTGCTGTCTATATTCTGTCCAATAATATATTTTGTAACCTGTGCAAAAATCAGAAAAGCAAAAAAAATAAAACCTAATATTCATACTAATGGCGCACCACACAAGACACTAATGGCGCACTGTGATCATCACACTAATGGCGCATTAACTGTTGGTGCGCCATTAGAATGCCAAAGCACATGGGTACATATGGCCCCCTGGGAGGCATTCTAATGGCGCACTGCAGGCTATACTAATGGCGCACTACGTGGTGCGCCATTAGAACACCAGATACTAATGGCGCACCGGTGGTGCGCCATTAGAATTTAATTCTAATGGCGTGATGCCAGTGGCGCACCGGTAGTGCGCCATTAGAAGGCAAATTCGGTGCGCCACTAGCATGCCTTTTCCTAGTAGTGGGGGTAGCTCCGACATGTCACTAGCTGTCCTTTTCCTCTAGCGCTCGTACCCTTGCATGCGGTTTCTACAGTTCAGTCTGCTCCACTTTCCTCTTCCTCTCCCGGGTTTTGTAAATGCATGCCTCGGGAAACCCATCCTTCCACGAAACGGAGCCTGGCATGCCTCGTGTCCGTTCAGGGTGCTCAGGATTCTCGAGGACCAGTGTGAGCTCGCCGTTCTCTCTATCGGGAACGAACGCCCCTTGCTGTGCTGTGGTGATATACTCCTGAAGCTTCATGACGGGTATATTCAATTGCTGGTTCGTCCAACGACACTTCCCTGTTTCAGGGTCCAAGGTTCCCCCAACCCCGAAGAACCAAGTCTGTCGGGGATATACCCTGCGGTATGACCCGACCGAAGATATGACCCGGCTAGGAGTTGATGTTTTCATTGGTGACCCAGCAGACTATAAGCCGGCGGAGGCAGTTAAGCATTGTAAAGCCGGCAGACACAGTCATGTAACCCGGCAGACACAGTCATTTAACCCGGCAGACATAGTCATGTAACCCGGAAGACACAGTCATTTAACCCGGCAGACACACTCATGTAACCCGGATAGTTAAGCAGACAGTCAAGTCAGACAGTTAAGCCGGACAGTTAAGCCAGACAGTTAACAGTTAAGAAGCCCGAAACGTTAAAGAAAGCCCATGGAGAGAAGCCCATAGAGAGAAAACAGAATAGTTAAGTCTTAAGTCCGAGTTGGACTCTACATGTAACCCGCCCCTTCAACATATATAAGGAGGGGTAGGGCACCCCAAGAGAGGGGGGGGGGCATAATCATTAAGTCTAGACACAAGTAGGAGAGCCGGGGTTACGATGACTCCCTCATGATGATAATGAGACCTAGCCACAAACAACATGTAGGGTTGTTACCGGATGATGTTTCCCGGGGGCCGAAGCTTTCTAAATCTTCGTCTTGCGTGTTGCGTCTCTCGATTCCAATCAACCCCTTCAAGCTACCGCATAAATACGTTGGCCTCACGACTAAGTCCTCACACCAGGACATCTGCCGTGACGTTTCCATGACAGTTGGCGCCCACCGTGGGGCTCGCGCACGATGGTGTTGAGTTCTTGAAGGGATCAATCTTAGGGTTCGAGAAGTTCGCAATTTTTTTGGCTAAATAAGAGCCGACATGGAAGAATTCATGTTAACTAGAAGATCATCCATCAAGATTGAAGATGTATTCAGCGGTAGTGTAGATGCGATTGAGATCAAGGGAGTTAGCCGTGGGAATCAGATTCGCCAAGATGAAGCTGCCGCCTTATGTGATCTTTCAAGTTCTGTTGACGGTAGCAGGCACTCCAGGTCAAATCCGTGTCCAAATTAAATCAGTACAAATTGACGAGGCATCGTACTACATCTCAAGACTACAGAACCGAGACTACTCACGTGGAGACCAACCACCATGTGAAGACTGAGCCAGAAATGGAGCCGGCCACGACTCGGACGTGCCTTGCTCCGCCTCCGCTTCCAACTTAGCGCCATCACCGAGCCGACCCTTTTTACATTGGCCCTCCGCTGATCGCCTTCGTTGTTTGCCTCGAGCAACCATCGAGCCTCTGTTGGACTCTGCCATCAGCCATGTTTTCAATCCGCCTTGCTACACAAAAGCCGCCATGGCCTTGCAGCCGGCCGCTACGGTCAACGATCGGATCCCCCATATCAACCACGTGCCAGGCCGCTTCACCGTGTCCGCCACCGCTGTGGTATCCATTTTTTGATCCTCACTGTGAGCCGCCATTGGCCGGTCTGCTGCCTCTGCTGGCCGCCTCGAGTTGCCGTGTTGACCCGCCATCTGAGCCGCCCTGTTCGCTGATGTGCCGCCCGCGCGGCCGAGCACCGTCGCGCCGCTGCCGCCATGAGCCGCCGACTGCCGCCGTGGTTTATTCCGAGCTTCTGCCATAACCCACCTCGACGTCGAGTTGCCGCTCTCCGCCGGCGTGTCTCCGCTGCTAAGCCGCCGTTCTCGAGTCGCCGTTTCCACCTATGAGCCGCCGGCCATGCAGAGCCGCCGGATGCTCTCCACTTCGGCAATGGCTGAGCCTTTGTTGCATCTCTACTTCTGATGTGACCTCACTACCCCCACTACACCACTCCGCCGGGTCTCCCGAGCCGCCTTGAGCCGGCCCTGTCCGCCTGCCTCTGCTGTGACCTCTCTAAGCCGCCCTCGCCGCGTCTACGCCATCCCTCACTCATGAACCGCCTGCTCTGGCGCGCCTGCGCCTCCCGCTGCTGTCCGCGTGCACCAGGTTGATCGTCGACTCTGCTCCCGGGCCGGCTCCGTAGCCCGCGCTGCGCCCCTACACCAGACTGCTGAAAGTGCAACTATCCCTAGGTGGTTTTGGTAATTCATAACAACATATAGCTCATTGAGCTAATGCTATTCCAAGATGATTATTTCAGGAAAGCTCAATGATTGGCATGGCATGGATGTGAAAGTGGAACCCTCGAAATGCTAAGGACAAAGGATTGGCTCAAGCTCAAAAGCTCAAGACTCTTCATTTTATATTTTAGTGATCCAAGATCACATTGAGTCTTTAGGAAAAGCCAATACTATTAAGGAGGGATGAGGTGTTGCTTAATGAGCCTGTTGCTTCATGTGCTTAGTGATATGCTCCAAAACCCTCAACTACTTTCCCATATCCACATATGACCTAAACCCTAAGCCAAACTCGGTCCTACCAATTCTTCCTATCCGGCACCACCGAGTTTCACTTGTCATTAGCCACTGCCAAACCCTAGCAATTCGTTCCTACCGATAGGGATCTCGGTCTCACCGAGATGGGGTTGCAAACTCTTTGTTTCCCTTTCGTAACTTTTCGGTCCCACCGAAAGAGCGAATCGGTCCCACCGAGATTGCAATGTAAACTCAGTGTTTCCCCTTTGTAACTTTTCGGTCTCACCGAGTTCCACTCGGTCTCACCGAAAGAGCAAATCGGTCCCATCGAGTTTGCCTGACCAACTCTCTGGTTAGCTAATTACCAAATTCGGTCTCACCGAGTTTGTGTAATCGGTCTCACCGAGATTACGTTATGCCCAAACCCTAACCATATCGGTCCTACCGAGTTGCATGTCAGTCCCACCAAAAATCACTAACGGTCACTAGGTTTACATTTTCGGTCCGACCGAGTTTATTGATTCAGTCCCACCGAGATTGGAAAACTGTGTAACGGTTGGATTTTGTGTGGAGGCTATATATACCCCTCCACCTCCTTCTCATTCAATGAGAGAGCCATCAGAACACACACACCATTCCAACTCATATGTTTTGAGAAAGAACCACCTACTCATGTGTTGAGACCAAGACATTCCATTCCTACCATATGAATCTTGATCTCTAGTCTTCCAAAGTTGCTTTCCACTCAAACCCTCTTTCCACCAAATCCAAATCCAATGAGAGAGAGTTGAGTGTTGGGGAGACTATCATTTGAAGCACAAGAGCAAGGAGTTCATTACCTACACACCATTTGTTACTTCTTGGAGAGTGGTGTCTCCTAGATTGGCTAGGTGTCACTTGGGAGCCTCCGACAAGATTGTGGAGTTGAACCAAGGAGTTTGTAAGGGCAAGGAGATCGCCTACTTCGTGAAGATCTACCGCTAGTGAGGCAAGTCCTGTGTGGGCGATGGCCATGGTGGGATAGACAAGGTTGCTTCTTCGTGGACCCTTTGTGGGTGGTTGCTTCTTCGTGGACCCTTCGTGGGTGGAGCCCTGTGTGGACTCACGCAACCGTTACCCTTGGGTGGAGCCCTGTGTGGACTCGCGCAACCGTTACCCTTCGTGGGTTGAAGTCTCCATCAACGTGGATGTAGGATAGCACCACCTATCCGAACCACGGGAAAAACATCCGTGTCTCTAATAGCGTTTGAATTCTCCAAACCCTTCCCTTTACATTCTTGCAAGTTGCATGCTTTACTTTCCGCTGCCTATATACTCTTTGCATGCTTGCTTGAATTATGTGATGATTGCTTGACTTGTCCTAAATTAGCTAAAATCTGCCAAGAACTAAAATTGGGAAAGCTTAAGTTTTTATTTGGTCAAGTAGTCTAATCACCCCCCTCTAGACATACTTCCGATCCTACAAGTGGTATCAGAGCTTTGGTCTCCATTTGCTTGATCTCCATAGCTTTTGGTGGTCATAGCCTTGGTTTCACAACCTAGGAGAGTATGGCGTCTAGCGAGGGAAATTATCACCGTAGAGGTCCTTACTTTGATGGTACTAATTTTGCTAGTTGGAAGCATAAAATGAAAATGCATATTCTTGGACATAACCCCGCCGTTTGGGCTATTGTGTGTGTTGGTTTGCAAGGTGACTTCTTTGATGGGAGAGAACCAAACCGTGAAGCTACCGCGGATGAGTTGAAGATGTTGCAATACAATGCTCAAGCTTGTGATATTCTCTTCAACGGATTGTGCCCCGAAGAATTCAACAAAATCAGCCGCCTTGAGAATGCAAAGGAAATTTGGGACACTTTGATTGATATGCACGAAGGTACCGACTCCGTTAAGGAATCCAAGTTGGATGTGCTTCAAAGCCAACTTGACAAGTTCAAGATGAAGGATGGTGAAGGTGTCGCTGAAATGTACTCTAGGCTTGCTCTCATCACAAATGAGATTGCCGGCTTAGGAAGTGAAGAGATGACCGATAAATTCATCATCAAGAAGATCCTAAGAGCCTTGGATGGAAAATATGATACCGTGTGCACATTGATCCAAATGATGCCCAATTACAAAGATCTCAAGCCAACGGAGGTGATTGGAAGAATTGTTGCTCATGAGATGTCACTTAAGGATGAAGAGGAACATCACAACAAATCAAGTGGTGCCTATAAAGCCTCATGTGAAGCCCCTACATCATCAAGTGAGAAATAAGACTTCAATGAAGAATTGAGCTTAATGGTGAAGAACTTCAACAAGTTCTACAAGAGTAGAAGCAAAGATAGAAGCTTCAAGTCAAGGTCCTACAATGACAAAAGATCTTCTAGTCAAGAGCGAAACTACTACAATTGTGGAAGACCCGGACACTATTCCAATGAGTGTACGACCCCCTACAAGAGAAGAGAAGATTCTCCCAGAAGAAGAAGCAAAGAATCACCACCAAGAGAGAGAAGGAGTAGAGATGATTGTTATGAACGAAGATACTCACGGAGAAGCAAGGATTCAGAAAGGAAGGAAAAATCATCAAGGAGCTACACAAGAAGAATACATCAAGCTCATGTTGGTGAATGGATATCTGGCTCCGACTCCGACAGCCACTCCGAGAGAAGTTATCACTCCGACTCCGAAGATACTCAAGATGAAGGTGTTGCCGGTCTAGCACTTGTGTCAACCAACTCCTATGACATATTTCACTCACCAAATGAGGGAATTGGAAGATGCTTCATGGCCAAAGGTCCTAAGGTAACACACCCCGAGTATGTTGATTTCAATAGTGATGAAGATGACTTGTTAGGTGATGATTTGCTTGTTGACAACTCTAGTGATGAATACTATGATGAAAGACAAATTAATCATGCTAATCAAGATAAAACGAATGACAATCATAAGGAGAAGATTGAGGCTCTAACTAAAGAACTAAAAACTCTTAAGTTAGCTCATGACACTATCTTCGAAGATCATTGAGAACTTTTAAGAGCTCATGAGAAATTACGCTTTGAAAAGCTCAATCTTGAGCAAGAGCATGAGTTCTTAAAGGCAATCAATGATGATCTCCGCAAGAAAAGTTCTTCTTACATTGCCAAGTGTTTACTCTTATCCACTTACATGCCTCAAGTCAAGTCTAACAAGAAAGATTCTTCCTCTAGCAGTAACAATGATCATGTTAAATCCAATATTGTTGCTTCTAGTAGTTCTCTTGATTCCACTAATGATTCTCTTAGCCAAGTTACACTTGAGCAAGAAAATAGCTTATTGAAGGGAATTATAGAGAAAGGAATGTACAAAAGCCTTGTCGGGAGTAAGAAATTCGAGGAAATTGTGCGCAAGCAAGGAATGCACCGGAAGAATCAAGGTGTTGGTTTTGAACGAAAGTTCAATGCCAATGGAGTTGAGTGGGAAGAAGATCAATACCCCAAGACAAAGTTTGTCCCTCAACAAGAGAAGTATGCTTCTTTCAAGGGGACACAAGCTCAAGATGATCTTCCACCACAAGACTACAAGCAAAAAGGCAAGGACAAGCTTCAAGAGGAAATTGATGCATTTGAAGAAGCTCCTAAGACCTTAGTCAAGTGGATTCCCAAGACTACTTCAAGTTCCACTTCATCAAGTACGACTACAATTCCAAGGATTCCCGTCAAGATGATGTGGATCCAAAAGAAGAAGAACTAGAGAGTTCTTGAGGGTGACTCCGCCAACATACTTCACTCTTATCATTTTGGCAAGAACAAGTGCAATCAACTTCCACATCTTGCACTAGTTCAAGGAATCACAAACCCTCTTGTTGGTAAGACAAGGGACAAGGTAACCTAAAAGTTTTCATGGACATCATCTTTTGTGTGCATCACTCTATGTCTATGGATATCCTTGCTTGTTCCTTGTGGGACTAACCCATGTAGGTATTGAAAGTGCAATTCACTCGAATGGATAGCTCCAAGAGATCTACATCAACATTGAGCATCCACATCTTCAACATCTACATGAAGTCATCATTGACAAAACCCAAGGTTAGTTCATCCCTCTAAGGGGGGATATCACATCTAGGGGAAGCTTTACTCTAAGACTTGAGCTAAAGCAACTCTAAAGATGTGAACACAACAATGCTTTATGTAAAAGTGGTAACCCCACTTGGGCTTAAACGATGAGTATGACCTATGATCAAGTGTTCTCACTTGACTCCTAAGTCAATATACTCATATATAGATGACCTAGTCATCGCAAATTGCTTGATAGATGCTAGTATTGGTTGTGCATGTCTTATCACATATTTCATTTGCCATCTTATTGTGTGAGCATGCTGGATTGCATATTTTACTCATTCGAGGACATCCACTTGTTGTTTTGATTGTTTGGCTTTATCTTCTTTTGACAAGTGGATGGACAAGAATGCCTAAGAACCTCCTCTAGCTATCTATGCTCTTCTCGTCTCAAACTCTATTCATGCTGCATCACAAAATTTGATCAAGTTACATTCGAACCACTCTGTGTGAGGAGCGCTCGGAGTCCCCGATTCGTCATAGACTTAAACTTCCAAAACCTCTTTATGATTCTCGTTCTGACCGATACACCACTTTCGGTCCTACCGAGATCATTAAGTTGATCTAGGTTTTCGATCTCGGTGCAACCGATTTGAACCTTTCGGTCACACCGAGTTTCAGTAATTGCTTGCAGTTATGAATCTCGGTGCCACCGAGTCGTTCCACTCGGTCACACCGACAGGGTCGGGCTATATATAGTCATGGGCAAAATTTGGAAATTTCTCCGAACCCCTTCGCCCGCGCGATAGCCTGCTCTGCCCTCGAGGTCTCCGGATCGTCTTCTCGCCGCTAGCAGCCTCCAGTCGCTGGTCTCCGTCGCCGTCAACGGGAATTCTGCCCCGCCATTGCCGCCGTAGCAAGTCTCCGCCGAACTAGGGTATGGACTTGATCTTTGTGCTATTCCTCAATCCGATTCCTAGCACATTGTGATCATATTGATTCTTGCCACGTTTGAGAAACTTCTATCCAGTAAAAACGCCCGTAGATTAGGTTTGATTCGAAAATTCTAGGTTTAGGTTTCCGCCAAAACCATCTCGGACCCACCGAGTTTAAAAACTCGGTCCCACCGATTTGGCTTATGCCATTGCACAAGTGAGACTCGGTCTGACCGAGAATTACTTATCGGTGTGACCAATTTTTGAACTCAGTGAAACCCTAGCAGTCTCGGTGCCACCAAACTGTGACTCGGTCCTACCGAGTTCACTAGTTTAGGTTCCCAAACTGCTTCGGTATCACCGAGTTTGAAAATCGGTAGATCCGAGATGATTTCAGTGGGAAACTAAAACTAAGTTTTTTGATCATTCTTTTGCAAAAATCTCTGCATTTTGTGATGCTCATCCACTCTATCTCTTCTATAATCTATTCACAGGGTCAGCAGTCAGTTTGCAGCATGTCTGATCAAAGTGATAGCCAAAATATGTCAAAGCAGCAAGTGGTGATGAGTGAGGGCACTAGTCCCTCCAGTTCTTCTGATGAAGGCAGCAGGAGCACTCCTAGCAACTTGCCAAAGGCTGCCACGAGACAAAGGAAGAAGAGGACTTCAGATTCCGAAGATGAGGACTATGTGGCAGAGGAAGAGGCCACCTCCAAGAGAATTGAGCCAGCTCAAGGCACTAAGCCAGGTCTGAAAATCAAAAGGCTAGCAGGCAGGCAGCCCATGTCAAAAGCAAGAGCCTCAACTGAGAAGCCCACTCCCCAAGAGCCAGTTGCAGCTGAGGGCAAGAAAAGGAAGGAGAGGGTGAAGAAGACTGTGGCTAGAGTGCTTGGCAAAGCTTCCATCATGGAAGAGGAAGAGGAAGAAGAGGCAGCTGCACCAGCGCCCAAGGCACCCAAGCTAATGGGTGATGCCATAAGGTCAGGGGCTACTGCATCTAAGCCCAAAGCTGCCTCCAAGCCAAAACCAAAGAGGAATACAAGGAGCATTCCTGCAGCTAAAAAGAACATGGCCCCAGTGCCTGAGACTGTTGCTGAAGAAGAAGAAGAAAATGTCCTAAGGAAGCTAAGGCCCAAGATCCCAGACCACAACGATGCTCATCCTGTGGCTGAGGACATGAAGCTCAGGAGAGATTCAGGGCTAAGGAAATGGAGAGAAGCAGACCCATATGCTTCAAGAATAAGGACTGCCGTGGACTATAGGTTTCACACCAAGGAGCAGCAGGATTTCTATGAGACTGTTTTGCTAGATAAGAAGCCAATTGTCTGTGACATGAGATGGGTTGACTGGACCTACATGAGGGAGAAGGAGGAGCACTACCCAGGAGTATTTGACAGCTTTAATGCTTGTGGAGTAGCTGACTTTGTTGGGCAGAAGCTCACAAAGTGGAACGAGGAACTGATCATGCAATTCTACTCCATGGCACACTTTTATCCAGATGGGAGGATCACATGGATGTCTGAGGGTACAAGGTACCAATCTACAGTGGCTGAGTGGGCACAGATCATAAATGCCCCAGAGGAGCAAGATGATGACTTGGATATCTATGCCAAGAAGAAGATGGACCATAACTCCATGTCCAATATGTACAAGGAAATTCCCAATGAAGCACTTGATACCTTCAAGTTTGGCTCAGTACATTACCTTCTGTCAGGGCTCCTGACGATCAATTGGATACTAAGGCACACCTTACTGCCCAAGTCTGGAGATCACAAGATGATCAGAGGTCGTGATATCAACTTGCTACATGTGTTTGATGTGCCTCAGAAATTCAAGGTGATGAGCCTCATAGTGGAAACAATTAAGAGGACTGCAGCAGATCAAAAGAGGAGCTGCGGATATGCCCCTCAAATTCAGGAGCTCATCGACTCCAAGATGGGCATGTGCATATATCTGTTGGACAAGGAACACCTGCCCATCCGTCCAGATTTCGAGGACAATGAAGTTTTCATGACTGAGAACGAGCCATCATCTGCCCAAGCATTTGCAAAGAAGGAGAAGGCGAGGAAGGAGAAAGCTACCAAGATGCCTACCCAAGAGGAGGCATCTGTATACTTCTTGAAGACCAAACAAGAGCAGCTTGGTTACTTGATTGCATCCACGCTGAGGATTGAGCAAAGTCTGGCCACCCTCACTCAGAATCAGCAGAGCCTAGAGAGAATCATGGAACATAAGTTCTATGACCTGGATGTCAAGGTAACGGAAGTCCAGTCTGCAGTGGAGCAGCTCCAGGAGGACATGCAGGAGAGGAGAGGCAGGACTACCACTCATACCTTTGCCAGAGTGCCACGAGGCCCGAGGTCATCTGCTGTGCCAGTTGCTGACACCAGAGCCACCATTTCAGCACCAGCTACAGCCTCAGTTCCACCAGCTCCAGCATCTACTTCAGCTCCAACTCCAGCGACTACTTCAGCATCTACCGAAGCCTTCGTCCTTGGAGTGATCCGGACTCCACCACCACCTGAAGATCAAGCCTGAGCGTCGATCTAGTGCTATGCATTTTCTAGGAACTTTTTGGTAACTTGTTGCCAAAGGGGGAGAAGATGTATAGATCATAGGCTTCGAGAGAGAGAGAGAGTGTGTTGCTTTTCTCTCTTGCTTTATTTGGTGGTTTTTCGAACTTGTTTGCTTTTGAGTGCTTGAGATACTACGTCATTATTTGTGAGACATTGATGATCATGTGTTTGATCATAAGCTACACTTAATGTTTGCTTAATATTATCATCTTATCTATCTTGTGTGATCATTCACTTTTCTTGGTGATGAGTGCATGTATTTCAGTCTTATCATTTTGAGTGCTCCACCAAGATGTATGTGACATGGAAGAGTAACCCATGACTCTAACTCTTTGTGCATTTGCAGTCCAAAGCAAATCTTAAATATGCACAAATTTAGGGGGAGCTCTTACTTATCACATACTTCTCAAAGCGACGATATAATTCTTGCTTATTATCATTTGTCGAAGCTTTGATCTATATGTTGTCATCAATTACCAAAAAGGGGGAGATTGAAAGTGCAACTATCCCTAGGTGGTTTTGGTAATTCATAACAACATATAGCTCATTGAGCTAATGCTATTCCAAGATGATTATTCCAGGAAAGCTCAATGATTGGCATGGCATGGATGTGAAAGTGGAACCCTCGAAATGCTAAGGACAAAGGATTGGCTCAAGCTCAAAAGCTCAAGACTCTTCATTTTATATTTTAGTGATCCAAGATCACATTGAGTCTTTAGGAAAAGCCAATACTATTAAGGAGGGATGAGGTGTTGCTTAATGAGCCTCTTGCTTCTTGTGCTTAGTGATATGCTCCAAAACCCTCAACTACTTTCCCATATCCACATATGACCTAAACCCTAAGCCAAACTCGGTCCTACCGATTCTTCCTATCCAGCGCCACCGAGTTTCACTTGTCATTAGCCACTGCCAAACCCTAGCAATTCGGTCCTACCGATAGGGATCTCGGTCTCACCGAGATGGGGTTGCAAACTCTCTGTTTCCCTTTCTTAACTTTTCGGTCCCACCAAAAGAGCGAATCGGTCCCACCGAGATTGCAATGTAAACTCAGTGTTTCCCCTTTGTAACTTTTCGGTCTCACCGAGTTCCACTCGGTCTCACCGAAAGAGCAAATCGGTCCCACCGAGTTTTCCTGACCAACTCTCTGGTTAGCTAATTACCAAATTCGGTCTCACCGAGTTTGTGTAATCGGTCTCACCGAGATTACGTTATGCCCAAACCCTAACCATATCGGTCCTACCGAGTTGCATGTCAGTCCCACCGAAAATCACTAACGGTCACTAGCTTTACATTTTCGGTCCGACCGAGTTTATTGATTCGGTCCCACCAAAATTGGAAAACTGTGTAACGGTTGGATTTTGTGTGGAGGCTATATATACCCCTCCACCTCCTTCTCATTCAATGAGAGAGCCATCAGAACACACACACCATTCCAACTCATATGTTCTGAGAAAGAACCACCTACTCATGTGTTGAGACCAAGACATTCCATTCCTACCATATGAATCTTGATCTCTAGCCTTCCCAAGTTGCTTTCCACTCAAACCCTCTTTCCACCAAATCCAAATCCTATGAGAGAGAGTTGAGTGTTGGGGAGACTATCATTTGAAGCACAAGAGCAAGGAGTTCATTACCTACACACCATTTGTTACTTCTTGGAGAGTGGTGTCTCCTAGATTGGCTAGGTGTCACTTGGGAGCCTCTGACAAGATTTTGGAGTTGAACCAAGGAGTTTGTAAGGGCAAGGAGATCGCCTACTTCGTGAAGATCTACCGCTAGTGAGGCAAGTCCTATGTGGGCG
This sequence comes from Triticum aestivum, assembly GCF_018294505.1. NCBI lineage: Eukaryota > Viridiplantae > Streptophyta > Magnoliopsida > Poales > Poaceae > Triticum > Triticum aestivum. The sequence continues at coordinate 551,948,353 of NC_057806.1, forward strand.
AGGGCCATGGTGGGATAGACAAGGTTGCTTCTTCGTGGACCCTTTGTGGGTGGTTGCTTCTTCATGGACCCTTCGTGGGTGGAGCCCTGTGTGGACTCGCGCAACCATTACCCTTGGGTGGAGCCCTGTGTGGACTCGCGCAACCATTACCCTTTGTGGGTTGAAGTCTCCATCAACGTGGATGTAGGATAGCACCACCTATCCAAACCACGGGAAAAACATCCGTGTCTCTAATAGCGTTTGAATTCTCCAAACCCTTCCCTTTACATTCTTGCAAGTTGCATGCTTTACTTTCCGCTGCCTATATACTCTTTGCATGCTTGCTTGAATTATGTGATGTTTGCTTGACTTGTCCTAAATTAGCTAAAATCTGCCAAGACCTAAAATTGGGAAAAGGTTAAGTTTTTATTTGGTCAAGTAGTCTAATCACCCCCCTCTAGACATACTTTCGATCCTACAACTGCTCCCGGGCCGGCTCCGTCCAAACTGCAGACCCGCCCTACATCGCCTCCTGCACTGTTGTGGCCTGCCTGGCCACTGCCTCTCCACCGCGGCCGTGTTGAGCCGCCGGCCAGTGCGCCGGTTTGCTGCCCCGTTTTTGCTGAGTGGCTGGCCTCCGTTCGGCTAGTACCCATCGGATTTACCTTGAGCCGCCGTTGAGTACGGATTGCAACATCCGATTAGTCAAAGCAGAAAATTCTAGTGAAAGTCAGATGTGGCATTTTCTCTGGCATGGTTAACCGATGCAAGATTGAATCGATCTCCAGCTTCCAAAACTACAAGGTCAAAGTTGCGGAAGCACGCGGCGGTTGCAAGCCAAGGATTCGGTCTCCGCATCCGTCTCCAAGTCACCGCCGCGGTTTCGCTCTATCTCTGCGGAGTCACTGCCACCTCAACTCCCCACGAATTGCTGAGCTCTTCGCCTAGCTTCTGACCCGACCCCGCGCGGGCCCTCGCGACGAGCCACCGTTGCGACCGCTTCCAGTTGCCCTGACCTGCTCCACTTCTGCTAAGCCGCTGCCTTCCAGAGCTCGCTTCCTCAGAGACGCCGTCGTCGCCCGCTCTGGCCTCCGCTGCTCCGACCTTCCGTCAAGTTAAGAGCCGCCGATTTGCTGCAGTTCCCATAGCTCGGCCGCTGGCTGCCGTCCTCGCCTTCACGGATGCGCCTGAGCGTCCGGCCGCCTTGCACCGCTGTACATCTGTTTTGAGCCGCCGACCTTCTTCTGGATCGAGGTGTTCGCACGGCCGTCGAGCCACTGCCTAGTTGGCCTCAAAGGGTTGAGCCACCGCACTTTGGGTCGCTGACCTGCCTCACTGCGCGGCCCTGCCGTCCTCTGTCGTGACGTATGGCTCCGATCCTCTGCTCCAAGTCAGCTGAGAGTCGCCAAGCACCTCGCGCCCCTAAAACGACCGTGGTCGGATGCCTCCTCTGCGCGCGCCGCTTTGGCCTCCCACCACTGAGCCACTCGTCTCCACATTGCAGACCCTGCCGTCCTTCGCCACCACCATGGACTTGGCCTCGCATCCACCGGGTTACTCCAGCGCAGGCTCGTCTGAGCTCGACCAGAGCCGCCGTGCCTGGCCGGCTAATACTGTTCAGCTATTGTGGCTGTTTGCCTATCTTGGATAACAAAAAAGTCAAAGTGGTCAGGCGTTTAAAAAAATAAAGGAGGGGGCCTTATAGATCTCACAAGAGAAAAACAAATAGTGGCTGATTGTCCGATTTCTCTGGTTGCACCGGATGGGCCGTACATCACCGGGATATGTACGGATGCTACAGGGGGATCATCCGGAGTCTGAACAAATTAGGTGATATCATCTGAATCCATTTTATTAACACATATTATTTTCATCAGAGAACAACTACTTTGGTCTGTATATTTTTTATGTGTACAAGACAAAGATTCATTATAAAGGTGGTGCCATACTGTGCCTATGGAGTGTATGTTAGCATCATCATGCACCGGTGTCCACACCCGCTTGCTGTTGATCGGGTGTGTGCAAGCTGCCGCCCGTGCAGCTTGATCCACTTCAACTTGCTGGGACAACATCTGCGATTGACTCAAACATCTGCACCAACTTATAATGCTGCAGCCAACTCGGCCGTGCTTGATTTCAGCTTCACCATGGTGATCATCAACTACACTGTGGATAATCACTGGCCTAACATATCAGGTGAAATCCATCTAGTATATTTTATATTACATATTATTTTCTTCCAAAGAGCAATTACTTTGGTTTGCAAGTTGTCCCATGCAGGATTCAAACCGGTTTTTTATCACGGTCAATTATGGAGAATCTCAAGCCAACTCCTCAAGTCACCTTGAGACTTAGGGGCTAATAATGACATGGCTCAGTAAATGTTGCCAGTTTAAAGGCCGCCAGAAAAATTTCTGGCTCAAAACGAAGAATTCTGGCTCAAGGAGAATTTATCTCTCGCAAAGTTCGAGTTCTCAGGAAAAATTAAAAGGGACCAAAGAGAGTCTGTTGCAAAGCACAACTCAAACATAGGTACCCCGCTCCAAACGATCAATTGCGAGCTGATCGTATTCGAATCTAGCTTAACCCTCTTGGTCCGGCTCATGATCGTATTTGAATCTAGCTGTTAAACCTCATGATCACTAGGCGGCTTCCTGTTCAAACATAGGTCATATTCGAACCAAAGAGAACATAGCTGTCGGTACCCTCTTGATCGACACAATGCCAAACTCACTAGGGGGCTTCTTGATCGTATTCGAATCATAGCTTAACCCCTTTTGGGTCCGACTTGGATCGTATTTGAATCAGGGTCGTTAAAAACCTCTCAAGGTCATTTGGGGGCTTCCTGTTCAAACATAGGTCGTATTCTAACCAAAGAGAACATAGCTGTCGCAATGCCAAAGCCACTGGGGGCTACATGATCGTATTTGAATCCTAGCTTAACCCCTTTGGAACGGTTTACTGATGGTATTCGAATCAGAAGCCTCGATTTTTTTATTTGGCTTAAATTTTTTGAAAACAATCTTTGGTTTTGTCTTGAGACCTTTTTGTTCATATCTGAAGCATATATGTGGTTTCGATTAAACCCGACTTGACTTTGGATGATAAGTTGCCATATATGACAATCATAAACATTTGGGAGTTTTGGTTTCTAAAGATTGGGTTATCACCCTTACTGCACAGGTATCCTAAACCGGCAGTACGATTCAATATCACAGGAACCAGTTTTTCAAACCGGGTTATATTATTCAAATCTTTAATAGCCAACATGGTTGGATTTTTATTATGGTTATCAATAACCAATATTACGGTTGAGGTTTTCAAAGTCGCTTCAGCGCAATGGATATTATTTTATCAATGGATATAATTTATTCTACAATGGAAGGAATAGTCTCGAGTCGCTACAGGCTTATGATCCGACACTTGGGGGCTACATTATTCAAATTGAAATTACATCAAATATGCAAGTCCCATGTCACTGCCAGCATGCACCATGGCACTTGGGGGCTAATGTAAAGTCATTTTTTGATCAACTTATTGAAGACCCGACTCATCACATTGTAATGAGCCGACCCTTGGGGGCTACCAATTGCTCCTGTCAAAAATTCAAGGTACACAAGCCTCAGTCCATTATATTGAAAGATCCACTACTCAGTTGGTAGAATACAAAGCTCTTAACTTTATGGACGTGGGTTCAAGCCCCATGGTGGAGATTACATCATATGATGTTATTATCAATGAATTATATACAAAGTCCCAGCTCAGTATTATCATACTGAGCCGGCCCTTGGGGGCTACACTGGTTGAAGTTTCTATGAGCATAAGGCAATCACAAGTCCCAGGTTGCTGCAAGCATGACAACCCGACACTTGGGGGCTACATATGTGGAATATTCAGTTTTGACTAGTGGCTGAGACGGACAATCTGGATTTCTTTAAGGTTGCAACAATTATATTGTAATAAGTCTTAAGCTATCACTATGTTTCTCCTCTTAAGACTTGGGGGCTACAGGTAATATGGATACAAGGAAAAAAATCTTGAAATTCTCAGTTTTGAGTAAACCAGATTGACAGGGTGTCTACAACAATTATAATTTGGCATTATCTATTTATAACCCGACAAGTTTTTCATCATTAAGCCGGTTGAAGGTCACATGAGTATTTCAGAGACCAATATTGTTAAGCATTGGGAGCTGAGTCAAATGAATTATTCTTCAGTCTTTCTCTGTGAGAAACCAACGCTAGCAAATTGATTATGAAATTGACTTATTGACCCACATTTTTGAAGAAGGAAATAACAAGGAGTTAAGAATGATCAGGTGGCGGCTTACAAAGATATTTAATCCGGAGCATAGTCTATCAAAATTGTTCTTGTGTTTGTTTTACAGGATCAATTTAACATGGATGAATCCAAATTAAACTGGGGGCTAATGTCGGGGATATACCCCGCGGTATGACTCGACCGAAGATATGACCCAGCTAGGAGTTGATGTTTTTGTTGGTGATCCGGCAGACTATAAGCCGGCAGAGGCAGTTAAGCATTGTAAAGCCGGCAGACACAGTCATGTAACCCGGCAGACACAGTCATTTAACCCGGCAGACATAGTCATGTAGCCCGGCAGACACAGTCATTTAACCCGGCAGACATAGTCATGTAGCCCGGCAGACACAGTCATGTAACCCGGCAGACACAGTCATGTAACCCGGATAGTTAAGAAGACAGTCAAGTCAGACAGTTAAGCTGGATAGTTAAGCCGGACAGTTAAGCCAGACAGTTAAGCCAGACAGTTAATAGTTAAGAAGCCCGAAATGTTAAAGAAAGCCCATGGAGAGAAGCCCATAGAGAGAAAATAGAATAGTTGAGTCTTAAGTCCGAGTTGGACTCTACATGTAACCTGCCCCTTCAACATATATAAGGAGGGGCAGGGCACCCCAAGAGAGGGGGGAGTAATCATTAAGTCTAGACACAACTAGGAGAGCCGGGGTTACGGCGACTCCCTCATGATGATAATGAGACCTAGCCACAAACAACATGTAGGGTTGTTACCGGATGATGTTTCCAGGGCCCAAAGCTATCTAAATCTTCGTCTTGCGTGCTGCATCTCTCAATTCCAATCAACCCCTTCAAGCTACCGCATAAATGCGTTGGCCTCACGACTAAGTCCTCACACTAGGACATCTGCCATGACGTTTCCACGACAAAGTCCTTGAATGGTCTAGCCAGTGCAATGTCTCTGGTTCAACCCCTTTATCAAGCAGGTCATTCTCAGCCTTGTCCCACAATGGCCGGGCTTTGAGGTAGCCACCTGACCCCGTGCGATGGTGAAGCTCCTTCTTTGCAGCATTTTTCTTGTTTGTCGCCAACATCTTCTTGCTCTTCTTTGATGTCTTGTGGGCCACAAATGCGTCCCAATGATCTCTTATCTTCTCAAATAGGCCGGTGAATTCTGGAGTCTTTTCTTTGTCGACAAACGTTGTTTTCAACTCATTCTTCCACCTCCTGAATAGATTTACCATCTTCTTAAGAGCACGAGCCTTGACTAATGGCTCTATAGCTGGCTTCTCAGAATCCTCCCCTGGCGGCAGGGTGAAATTTGCCTTCAGCGCGGTCCAAAGATCATCTTTCTGCCTATCATTGACATAAGACACCTCAGGGTCTTCGTTCTTAGGCTTATACCATTGGTGGATGCTGATTGGGATCATGTCCCTAACAAGAACCCCGCACTGAGCAGAAAATGCTTCATTGGTCCGGATGGGTTCAATCGGTTGGCCATCGCGCGCGATTGCTGTGATCGCGAACCTTTCATCCTAGTGCAACTTCTTCTTCGGGCCTCATCTCGTTACCGAAGTTTTTCTCGATCCGGAGGGCTGGAAAAGAAGAAAGAAGAGAGTTAATATATGTACATACCAAAACAATGCATCAATTAGCTATAGTCAGCACAAGCTTAATTAATATATATACCTGGCCGAACTCCATTCGGTCACCGGAGCCGTCATCACGGTCTCCTTCCACCGGCATTCGGTCACCGGAGCCATCATAATCATGTCCTTCCTCCTCCATTCTTCGATAACCGTAGCCTGCTTCACCATCTCCTTCCAGACCATCGGTGTCGTTGAGATAGTATGAGACACCACCTCCAGCTGCGATTATGTCCCCCAACACCTGTTCTGCTTCCAAGTCTCGGTGCTCCATAGTTCCTGAAAATATTACAACATGGCAATTATTATACAAAACATGACAGATGGATATATTAGTGGCAAACATAGACCTACCTAGCTAATCACAACAAGGAATCATATTAGTGGCCTCGACACTTCTCTAGGGTTTTAGGTGGTCTCGGCAACGCTTCTAGGGTTCGGGGTGGCCTCGACGACAACACTCTATTAACTTGGTAAATTTGGGTGGCCTCGGCAGCGCTTCTAGGGTTTGAGCCGGACCGCCTCTCTCATGATTGTCCGACGTCCGGACCGACAAGGGATTTAACAAAATGGCGCCATTCTGGATGTGCAGAAAATGGTCCATATTTTTCCTGATCTCATCTACCCTTCTATATGTCATGTTTGTCTAGTGTCAAAGGATTCAACAAAACCATGTCTTCATCATTAGGCAAAAGTAACAGGCACATGATGGTACGAAGTTCTCCAAAGTTGTTCTAGAATGGAGTACCGAATAGGATAATTCTTTTTTTTTACGAATTTCAGCAAAGGCCTTCCAAATATCGCTATTTGCAAGGTCTTTGCTGAAATTCGTACAAAAAGACGAATTATCCTATCTGGGACTGCGTCTAGAACAAATTTGTAGAGCTTCGTACCATCATGCCCCGGTTACTTCCGGCTAATGATTAAGCAATGGATTTCTTCAATACTTTGACACAAGGCAACTTGTCGACCCCTCGGCGATCCTCAACCCTCGATCCCTCGACGACCCTCGGCCGCTCGGTGATACACGACCCTCTACCCTAGTTCCCGAACCTCGACCCCCTCATGTGACGTTTATATAGTGTCAAAGGATTCAACAAAACCACGTATTCATCATTAGGCGAAAGTAACAGGCGCATGATGGTACGAAGCTCTCCAAAGTTATTTTGGAATGGAGTCCCAGATAGGAGAATTCACTTTTTGGTACAAAGTTCAGTGATACGTCTCCAATGCATCTATAATTTTTGATTGTTCCATGCTATTATATTATCTGTTTTGGATGTTAATGGGCTATTTTATACACTTTTATATTATTTTCGGGACTAACCTACTAACCCAAGGCCCAGTGCAAATTGCTGTTTTTTTCCTATTCTAGTGTTTCGCAGAAAAGGAATATCAAACGGAATCCAAATAGAATAAAACCTTCAGGAGAGTTATTTTTGGAACAAACGTGATCCAGAGGACTTGGAGTGGATGTTAAGCAACCAACGAGGAGGCCACGAGGCAGGGGGCTCGCCCTCCACCCTCGTGGGCCCCTCGTGGCTCCACCGACCTACTTCTTCCTCCTATATATGTCTACATACCCCGAAAACATCCAGGAGCACCACGAAACCCTATTTCCACCGCCGCAACCTTTTGAATCCAAGAGATCCCATATTGGGGCCTTTTTTGGAGGTCGCCGGAGGGGGCATCGATCACGGAGGGCTTCTACATCAACACCATAGCCTCTCCGATGATGTGTGAGTAGTTTACCTCAGATCTTCGGGTCCATAGTTATTAGCTAGATGGCTTCTTCTCTCTCTTTTGGATCTCAATACAATGTTCTCCTCGATCTACTTGGAGATCTATTTGATGTAACTCTTTTTGCGGTGTGTTTGTTGAGATCCGATGAATTGTGGGTTTATGATCAAGTTTATCTATGAACAATATTTGATTCTTCTCTGAAATCTTTTATGTATGATTGGTTATCTTTGCAAGTCTCTTCGAATTATCAGTTTGGTTTGGCCTACTAGAATGATCTTTCTTGCAATGGGAGAAGTGCTTAGCTTTGGGTTCAATCTTGTGGTGTCCTTTCCCAGTGACAGCAGGGGTGATACGTCTCCAACGTATCTATAATTTTTGATTGCTCCATGCTATATTATCTTCTGTTTTGGACATTATTGGGCTTTATTATCCACTTTTATATTATTTTTTGGACTAATATATTAACCGGAGGCCCAGCCCAGAATTGCTGTTTTTTTGCCTATTTTAGGGTTTCGAATAAAAGGAATATCAAACGGAGTCCAAACGGAATGAAACCTTCGGGAACGTGATTTTTGGAACGAACAAGATCCAGGAGACTTGGACCATACGTCAAGCAACCAACAGGGAGGCCACGAGGTAGGGGGCGCGCCTACCCCCCAGGCCCGCCCTCCACCCTCGTGGGCCCCTTGTTGCTCCACCGACGTACTTCTTCCTCCTATATATACCTACGTACCCCCAAACGATCAGATACAGAGCCAAAACCCTAATTCCACCGCCGTAACTTTCTGTATCCACGAGATCCCATCTTGGGGCCTATTCCGGAGCTCCACCGGAGGGGGCATCGATCACGGAGGGCTTCTACATCAACACCATAGCCTCTCCGATGAAGTGTGAGTAGTTTACCTCAGACGTTCGGGGTCCATAGTTATTAGCTAGATAGCTTCTTCTCTCTTTTTGGATCTCAATACAAAGTTCTCCCCCTTTCTTGTGGAGATCTATTCGATGTAATCTTCTTTTGCGGTGTGTTTGTTGAGACTGATGAATTGTGGGTTTATGATCAAGTTTATCTATGAACAATATTTGAATCTTCTCCGAATTCTTTTATGTATGATTGGTTATCTTTGCAAGTCTCTTCAAATTATCATTTTGGTTTGGCCTACTAGATTGATCTTTCTTGCAATGGGAGAAGTGCTTAGCTTTGGGTTCAATCTTGCGCTGTCCTTTCCTAGTGACAGTAGGGGCAGCAAGGCACGTATTGTATTATTGCCATCGAGGATAACAAGATGGGGTTTTCATCATATTGCATGAGTTTATCCCTCTACATCGTGTCATCTTGCTTAAAGCGTTACTCTGTTCTCTTGAACTTAATACTCTAGATGCATGCTGGACAGCGGTCGATGTGTGGAGTAATAGTAGTAGATGCAGGCAGGAGTTGGTCTACTTGTCTTGGACGTGATGCATATATACATGATCATACCTAGATATTCTCATAACTATGCTCAATTCAGTCAATTGCTCAACAGTAATTTGTTCACCCACCGTAAAATACTTATGCTCTTGAGAGAAGCCACTAGTGAAACCTATGGCCCCCGGGTCTATCTTCATCATATTAATGTTCCAATACTTAGTTATTTTCATTGCCTTTTATTTTACTTGGCATCTTTATCATAAAAATACCAAAAATATTATCTTATCGTATCTATCATATCTCACTCTCGTAAGTGACCGTGTAGGGATTGACAACCTCTTATCGCGTTGGTTGCGAGGATTTATTTGTTTTGTGTAGGTGCGAGGGACTGGCGCGTAGCCTCCTACTGGATTGATACCTTGGTTGTGAAAAACTTAGGGAAATACTTACGCTACTTTCCTGCACCACCGTTTCCTCTTCAAGGGAAAACCAACGCAAGTGCTCAAGAGGTAGCAAGAAGGATTTCTAGCGCCATTGCCGGGGAGGTCTACGCAAAAGTCAACATACCAAGTACCCATCACAAACCCTTATCTCCCGCATACATTATTTTCCATTTGCCGCTCGTTTTCCTCTCCCCCACTTCACCCTTGCCGTTTTATTCACCCCCTCGCTCTATCCTCCCTCTCTTTCTCTATTTGCCTCTTTTTGCCCGTTCTCGTTTGCTTGTGTGTTAGATTGCTTGTTTGTCACGATGGCTCTTCCCCGATTTGGTGATTTTCACCTTAAAAGGTTAGAAGAAATCGAAAGCAACATTAGGAGTTTTATGGTCTTGCAATTTGAGCATAATAGTTTCTTTAGAAACGAGCTTAAGGAACAAAAAAGCTTTATGAGTTATATGAATAAAGAGCTCGATGATATGTCTAAAGAATTTGATGGTTTGAGATCCCAAATTGCTTGTCTTGAGAAGTTAATAGCTGAAGTTTCAGATAAGCAGGCTACCTTACTTAATAAGATGGCCGCTAAGCCAGAAGACCATGATAATAAAGATGAAGATCTAAAAGTTATTGATGTGTCCCCTATTAAATCTTTGTTTTGCAATATGAATCTTGATAATGATGGGACTGAATATGCTCCACCTTTACCTAGAAGGCGTTCCAAAAATTCGGAGTTTTTAGATATTGATGCTAAATTTGATAAAAGTGGGATTGAAGAGATCAAAACTCTAGATGTTAATGAACCCACTATTTTGGATTTCAAGGAATTTAATTATGATAATTGCTCTTTGATAGATTGTATTTCCTTGTTGCAATCCGTGCTAAATTCTCCTCATGCTTATAGTCAAAATAAAGCTTTTACCAAACATATCGTTGATGCTTTGATGCAATCTTATGAAGAAAAACTTGAGTTGGAAGTTTCTATCCCTAGAAAACTTTATGATGAGTGGGAACCAACTATTAAAATTAAAATTAAAGATCATGAATGCTATGCTTTGTGTGATTTGGGTGCTAGTGTTTCCACGATTCCAAAGACTTTGTGTGATTTGTTAGGTTTCCGTGATTTTGATGATTGCTCTTTAAACTTGCACCTTGCGGATTCCACTATTAAGAAACCTATGGGAAGAATTAATGATGTTTCTTATTGTTGCAAATAGGAATTATGTGCCCATAGATTTTATCGTTCTTGACATAGATTGCAATCCTTCATGTCCTATTATTCCTGGTAGACCTTTCCTTAGAAGGATTGGTGCAATTATTTATATGAAGGAAGGAAATATTAGATTCCAATTTCCGTTAAGGAAAGGCATGGAACACTTCCCTAGAAAGAAAATTAAATTACCTTATGAATCTATTATGAGAGCCACTTATGGATTGCCTACCAAAGATGGCAATACCTAGATCTATCCTTGCTTTTTATGCCTAGCTAGGGGCGTTAAACTATATCGCTTGTTGGGAGGCAACCCAATTTTATTTTTATTCCTTGCTTTTTGCTCCTGTTTAGTAATAAAAAATTTATCTAGCCTCTGTTTTGGTTGTTATTTTTGTGTTTAATTAGTGTTTGTGCCAAGTAGAACCGTTGGGAAGACTTGGGGAAAGTCTTGTTAATCTTGCTGTAAAAAACAGAAACTATAGCACTCACGAGAACTGCTGCCATTTTTATTTCAAAAGTGATATTTATTTTATTCTTTTTGCATACGATTAATATATAAATTACTCACGTCCAGAAATTTATTTTAGAATTTTTGGGGTTCCAGATCTTGCGCTAGCTACGGATTACTACAGACTATTCTGTTTTTGACAGATTCTGTTTTTCGTGTGTTGTTTGCTTATTTTGATGAATTTATGGCTAGTAAAATAGTTTATAAACCATAGAGAAGTTGGAATAAAGTAGGTTTATCACCAATATAAATAAAGAATGAGTTAATTACAGTACCTTGAAGTGTTCTTTTGTTTTCTTTCGATAACGGAGCTCACGAGATTTTCTACTTTAAGTTTTGTGTTGTGAAGTTTTCAAGTTTTGGGTAAGGATTTGATGGATTATGGAACAAGGAGTGGCAAGATCCTAAGCTTGGGGATTCACATGGCACCCCCAATATAATCTAAGGACACCAAAAAGCCAAAGCTTGGGGATGCCCTGGAAGGCATCCCCTCTTTCGTCTACTTCTATCGGTAACTTTACTTGGAGCTATATTTTTACTCACCACATGATATGTGTTTTGCTTGGAGCGTCTTGTATGATTTGAGTCTTTGCTTTTTAGTTTACCACAATCATCTTTTCTGTACACACCTTTTTAGAGAGACACACATGATTCAGAAATTATTAGAATACTCTATGTGCTTCACTTATATCTTTTGAGTTATATAGTTTTGATCTAGTACTTCACTTATATCTTTTAGAGCACGGTGGTGGACTTGTTTTATAGAAACTATTGATCTCTCATGCTTCACTTAGATTATTTCGAGAGTCTTAAATAGCATGGTAATTTGCTTAAATAATCCTAATATGCTAGGTATTTAAGATTAGTAAAATTCTCTTATGAGTGTGTTGAATATTATGAGAAGTTTGATACTTGATAATTGTTTTGAGATATGGAGATGGTGATATTAGAGTCATGCTAGTTGAGTAGTTGTGAATTTGAGAAATACTTGTGTTAAAGTTTGTGATTCCCGTAGCATGCACGTATGGTGAACCATTATGTGATGAAGTCGGAGCATGATTTATTGCTTGTCTTCCTTATGAGTGGCGGTCGGAGATGAGCGATGGTCTTGTCCTACCAATCTATCCCCCTAGGAGCATGCGCGTAATACTATACTTTGATAACTTGTAGATTTTTGCAATAAGTGTATGAGTTCTTTATGACTAATGTTGAGTCCGTGGATCATATGCACTCTCACCCTTCCACCGTTGCTAGCCTCTCTAATACCGCGCACCTTTCGCCGATAGCATACACCCACCATATACCTTCCTCAAAACAGCCACCATACCTACCTATCATGGCATTTCCATAGCCATTCCGAGATATATTGCCATGCAACTTTCCACCGTTCCGTTTACTATGAAACGCTCCATCATTGTCATATTGCTTTGCATTATCATGTAGTTGACATTGTATTTGTGGCAAAGCCGCCGTTCATAATTCTTTCATACATGTCACTCTTGATTCATTGCATATCCCGGTACACCGCCAGAGGCATTCACATAGAGTCATATTTTGTTCTAAGTATCCAGTTGTAATTCTTGAGTTGTAAGAAAATAGAAGTGTGATGATGATCATTATTAGAGCATTGTCCCAAGTGAGGAAAGGATGATGGAGACTATGATTCCCCCACAAGTCGGGATGAGACTCTGGACGAAAAATAAAATGAAAAAAAGGAGGCCAAAGAAGCCTAAATAAAAAAAAGAGGCCATAAAAAAGAAAAGGCCCAAACAAAAAATGAGAGAAAAAGAGAGAAGGGACAATGCTACTATCCTTTTACCACACTTGTGCTTCAAAGTAGAACCATGATCTTCATGATAGAGAGTCTCCTTTGTTATCACTTTCATATACTAGTGGGAATTTTTCATTATAGAACTTGTCTTGCATATTCCAATGATGGGCTTCCTCAAAATGCCCTAGGTCTTCGTGAGCAAGCAAGTTGGATGCACACCCACTTAGTTTCTTTTTGAGCTTTCATATACTTATAGCTCTAGTGCATCCGTTGCATGGCAATCCCTACTCACTCACATTGATATCCATTGATGGGCATGTCCATATCCCGTTGATACGCCTAGTTGATGTGAGACTATCTTCCCTTTTGTCTTCTCCACAACCACCATTCTATTCCACCTAAAGTGCTATGTCCTTGGCTCACGCTCATGTATTGCGTGAAGATTGAAAAAGTTTGAGAATGTCAAAAGTATGAAACAATTGCTTGGCTTGTCATCGGGGTTGTGCATGATTTAAATACTTTGTGTGGTGAAGATAGAGCATAGCCAGACTATATGATTTTGTAGGGATAACTTTCTTTGGCCATGTTATTTTGAGAAGACATAATTGCTTAGTTAGTATGCTTGAAGTATTATTATTTCTATGTCAATATTAAACTTTTATCTTGAATCTTTCGGATCTGAATATTCATGCCACAATTAAGAAGAATTACATTGAAATTATGCCTAGTAGCATTCCACATCAAAAATTCTGTTTTTTATCATTTACCTACTCGAGGACGAGCGTGAATTAAGCTTGGGGATGCTTGATATGTCTCCAATGTATCTATAATTTTTGATTGCTCCATGCTATATTATCTTCTGTTTTGGACATTATTGAGCTTTATTATCCACTTTTATATTATTTTTTGGACTAACCTATTAACCGGAGGCCCATCCCAGAATCGCTGTTTTTTTGCCTATTTTAGGGTTTCGAAGAAAAGGAATATCAAACGGAGTCCAAACAGAATTAATACTTCGGGAACGTGATTTTTGGAACGAACAAGATCCAGGAGACTTGGACCCTACGTCAAGCAACCAACAGGGAGGCCACGTGGTAGGGGGGCGCGCCTACCCCCTAGGCGCGCCCTCCACCCTCGTGGGCCCCCTGTTGCCCCACGACGTACTTCTTCCTCCTATATATACCTACGTACCCCCAAACAATCAGATACGGAGCCAAAACCCTAATTCCACCACCGGAACTTTCCGTATCCACGAGATACCACCTTGGGGCCTGTTCTGAAGCTCCGCCAGAGGGGGCATCGATCACGGAGGGCTTCTACATCAACACCATAGCCTCTCCGATGAAGTGTGAGTAGTTTACCTCAGACGTTCGGGGTCCATAGTTATTAGCTAGATGGCTTCTTCTCTCTTTTTGAATCTCAATACAAAGTTCTCCCCCTTTCTTGTGGAGATCTATTCGATGTAATCTTCTTTTGCGGTGTGTTTGTTGAGACCGATGAATTGTGGGTTTATGATGAAGTTTATCTATGAACAATATTTGAATCTTCTTCGAATTCTTTTATGTATGATTGGTTATCTTTGCAAGTCTCTTCAAATTATCAGTTTGGTTTGGCCTACTAGATTGATCTTTCTTGCAATGGGAGAAGTGCTTAGCTTTGGGTTCAATCTTGCGGTGTCCTTTCCTAGTGACAGTAGGGGCAGCAAGGCACGTATTGTATTGTTGCCATCGAGGATAACAAGATGGGGTTTTCATCATATTGCATGAGTTTATCCCTCTACATCATGTCATCTTGCTTAAAGCGTTACTCTGTTCTCTTGAACTTAATACTCTAGATGCATGCTGGACAGCGGTCGATGTGTGGAGTAATAGTAGTAGATGCAGGCAGGAGTCAGTCTACTTGTCTTGGACGTGATGCCTATATACATGATCATACCTAGATATTCTCATAACTATGCTCAATTCTGTCAATTACTCAACAGTAATTTGTTCACCCACTGTAAAATACTTATGCTCTTGAGAGAAGCCATTAGTGAAACGTATGGCCCCCGGGTCTATCTTCATCATATTAATCTTCCAATACTTAGTTATTTTCATTGCCTTTTATTTTACTTTGCATCTTTATCAGAAAAATACCAAAATATTATTTTATCATATCTATCAGATCTCACTCTCGTAAGTGACTGTGTATGGATTGACAACCCCTTATTGCGTTGGTTGCGAGGATTTATTTGTTTTGTGTAGGTGCGAGGGACTGGCGCGTAGCCTCCTACTGGATTGATACCTTGGTTCTCAAAAACTGAGGGAAATACTTACGCTACTTTGCTGCACCACCCTTTCCTCTTCAAGGGAAAACCAACGCAGTGCTCAAGAGGTAGCAAGGGGCAGCAAGGCACGTATTGTATTGTTGCCATCGAGGGTAAAAAGATGGGGTTTATATCATATTGCTTGAGTTTACCCCTCTACATCATGTCATCTTGCCTAATGCATTACTCTGTTCTTATGAACTTAATACTCTAGATGCATGCTGGATAGTGGTCGATGTGTGGAGTAATAGGAGTAGATGCAGAATCGTTTCGGTCTACTGGTTGCGGACGTGATGCCTATATACATGATCATGCCTAGATATTCTCATAATTATTCACTTTTCTATCAATTGCTCGACAGTAATTCATTCACCCACCGTAATACTTATGCTATCTTGAGAGAAGCCACTAGTGAAACCTATGGCCCCCGGGTCTATCTTTAATCATATAAGTTTCCAATCTATTTTACTTTGCAATCTTTACTTCCAATCTATATCATAAAAATACCAAAAATATTTATCTTATTATTATTATTATCTCTATCAGATCTCACTCTCGTAAGTGACTGTGAAGGGATTGACAACCCCTTTATCGCATTGGTTGCGAGGTTCTTATTTGTTTTTGTAGGTATGAGGGACTTGTGCGTAGTCTCCTACTGGTTCTCAAAAACCGAGGGAAATACTTACGCTACTTTGCTGCATCACCCTTTCCTCTTCAAGGGAAAACCAACGCAATGCTCAAGAGGTAGCATTCAGCAAGAGCCTTCCGAATATCGCTATTTGGAAGGCCTTTGCTGAAATTCGTACCAAAAGAGGAATTATCCTGTCCGGGACTCCGTTCAAGAATAACTTTGGAGAACTTCGTACCATCATGCCCCGGTTACTTCCGGCTAATGATGAAGCCATGGATTTCTTCAATACTTTGACACTAGGCAACCTCTCGACCCCTCGGCGATCCTCGACCCTCGACCCCTCGACGAGCCTCGACCCTCGAACCCTCGGCCCCTCGACTACCCTCGACCCTCGCACCCTCGGCGACCCTCAACCCCTCGGTGACCCTCGACCCTCTACCCTAGTTCCCGACCCTCGCCCCTCGAACCCTCGGCGACCCCGATAAAAAAGTTATCGGGGAGGGGGTATATCGAGAACGACATACCCGATAAAAAAATAAGAAGAGGAAGAAGAAGAAAAAAAAGAGGAGAAGAAGAAAGGAATAGAGGAGAAGATCGAAGAAAAAATAAGAAAAAGAGGAGAAGAAGAAAGGAATAGAGGAGAAGAAGAAAAAATAGAATACTCCTCTTTTTTCCCTCTTCTTATTTATTTCTCCTCTTCTTCCTCTCCTCATCTTCTCCTTCTTCCTCTTCTTATTTTCCTTTTCTCTCTCCTTCTTTTTCTTCTTCTTCTTCTTCCTTCTTCCTCTTTTCTTCCTTTTCCTTATTTTACCTTTTCCTCTACACTAACCTAAAATGCATTAACCTAAGATCAATATCTACTAACAACCTAAATAAAAAAAATTAATACATATCTGAAAAAAATCATATGCACAAAAAACATCATATGAACAAAAAAACATCATAGAAGGCCGCCGAACTGTAGCGTGGGGCGGCGGGGCGATGGCGTCGGGGCAGGGGTGGCGCGGGGCGGCGACGGCGTGGGGGCGGCGCGGGGCAGTGACGGCGTCGGGGCGGCGCGGCGACGATGTCGGGGCAGGGGCGACGCGCGGTGATGGCGGGGTAGAGGGGCAGCCGGGCGTCGTCGTCGGAGGGATCGAAGAACTAAAACGAAAATTTCACAAGTTCTGTTTATATAGACGAAGCATTGGTCCCAGTTTGTGGCATCAACCAGGACCAATGCCCCCCTTTAGTCCCGGTTGGTGCCACCAACCAGGACCAAAGGTCTCTTTTCAGCAGCCCAAAGGGCGGGAAGCAGAGGCCTTTGGTCCCGGTTGATGGCACCAACCGGGACTGAAGGGGGGCATTGGTCCAGGTTGGTGCCACGAACTGGGACCAAAGGTGGGCATTGGTCCCGGTTCGAGCCACCTATCGGGACGAATAGCCTGTGCCTCGCATAGCCGCGGTGGATGTTTAGTCCCACTTTGCTAGCTGAGGGGCTTGCGCACCAGTTTATAAGTGCGACCGTGCCTCCCCTTTCGAACTCCTCTAAACTGCAGGACTACGAGCCTAATATGACACTGCTAAGCCTGTGGGCCTATTGGGCCCGCCATGGGCCTGCATCCTGGCCCAACATACTAGTTGGGTTTCTAGTTGTATGCAGGCCGTGGTGGCCCTGTAGGCGGCATTTTTTGTTTTCTTTGTTGCTTTATTTATTTTATTTTGTTTCCACTTACAACAAAATACTTATTGTTGCTATTTTTATTTATTTTATTAAAGTTTATTTATTTTTCTTTATTAAAGTTTATTTTATTTTATTTTGTTTCTATTTATTTATTTTATTAAAGTTTATTTTATTTGATTTTGTTTCTACTTATTTATTAAAGTTTATTTTGTTTCTACTTATTTATTTTATTTTGTTTCTACTTATTTTTTTATTTTTTGCTTATTTTATTTTTTATGAAAATTCTTTTTGCTTATAATGTTTTGAACATAAAATACTTTTAATTTTAGTTGCATAAATTTTATATAATTTTAGTTTTCATAAATTTTATATAATTTTAGTTTCAATAATACTAGAGGTTTATAAAAGCTTTTTTAGGTGATTCCTTTTGCTATTAGGGTTTCATTAAAGTTTTCTAGTTCATTCTTTTTTCTATTAGAGTTTCATTAAAGTTTCCTAGTTCATTCTTTTAGTTTATTATTTTTACTATTAGAGTTTCATAAAAGTTTTCCAGATCATTCTTTTTTATATTAGTTCATTCTTTCAGTTAAATGACCCTAAAATTGAAAAGCACTTCAGATGAACTCTGAAGAGGTTGAAAATTGGCATGGTATCATCATTTCATCCACATAGCATGTGCTAAAAAGTTGAGAGGGTTACGGCAAAAACTGGATGCACTTCGTGTACGAAATGGACAATCTCTTTCGAAGTATCAGGGTTTCGGACGAAAACTCATATGTTACAAAGGGATTTCTTTTTTTGAACTTATTTAAACTCCAGACTTTTTGTGTGTTCAAAATGCACCATTCAAAGCCACATCATCAATTTTCAACCCTTTCTGACTTCATTTGTTATTTTTTATGCATTTACTGATATTTTTGAGTTAGATGACCCCGAAAATGAAAGGCACTACAAATGAACTCTGAAAAGGTTGAAAGTTGGCATGGTATCATTATTTCACCCATATAGCATGTGCTACAAAGTTGAGAGGGTTACAGCAAAAACTGGATGCACTTCGTGTACAAAACGGACAATCTCTTTCGAAGTATCACGGTTTCATACGGAAACTCGTCTGTTACAAAGGGATTTCATTTTTTTGAACTCCAGACTTTTCGTGTGTTCAAAGTGCACCATTCAAAGCCACATCATTAATTTTCAACCCTTTCTGACTTCATTTGTCATTTTTCATGCATTTACTGATTTTTTGAGCTATATGACCCTGAAAATGAAAAGCACTACAAATGAACTCTGGAAAGGTTGAAAGTTGGCATGGTATCATCATTTCACCCAAATAGCATGTTCTAAAAAGTTGAGAGGGTGACGGCAAAACTGGATGCACTTCATGTACAAAACAGACAATCTCTTTCTATGTCAGGGTTTCATATGGAAACCCGTCTGTTACATGGATATTCTGGATCAAAGGCATGATTATAATAGTTGTGGAGAGAAAGTCTTCACTTTTTCTTCGCTTGTGTACTTTGCTTATTGCGCCGTGACCATGGATAATCTTCATCGTTTATCAGGGTGCTTGGTTCAGCCTTGACTTTGAAGGGAGGAATTTCATGAAACTTTTCATAATCTTCGGACATTTTGTCTTGCCCTCTGTCGGTGTCAAAACCGGCGGATCTCGGGTAGGGGGTCCCGAACTGTGCGTCTAGGCCGGATGGTAATAGGAGGCAAGGGACACGAAGTTTTACCTAGGTTCGGGCCCTCTCGATGGAGGTAAAACCCTACGTCCTGCTTGATTAATATTGATGATATGGGTAGTACAAGAGTAGATCTACCACGAGATCGAAGAGGGAAAACCCTAGAAGCTAGCCTATGGTATGATTGTTGATGTGTATGTTGTCCTACGGACTAAAACCCTCCGGTTTATAGAGACACCGGAGAGGGTTAGGGTTACACAAAGTCGGTTACAATGGTAGGAGATCTGCATATCCGTATCGCCAATCTTGCCTTCCACGCCAAGGAAAGTCTCTTCCGGACACGGGACGGAGTCTTCAATCTTGTATCTTCACAGTCCAATAGTCCAGCCAAAGGATATAGTCCGGCTATCCGGACACCCCCTAATCTAGGACTCCCTCAGTAGCCCCCGAACCAGGCTTCAATGACGATGAGTCCGGCGCGCAGATTGTCTTCGGCATTGCAAGGCGGGTTCTCCTCCAAATTCGTACCTATTGAATAAAGTCCGGTTTCTTGTAGATGTTGCGCTCCTTGGCTTCTACGCCCAATAATGGCCACTTCCCACGTGTCAAACGAATATGAGAAGTCTGACTGTTTTTACATTCACACCCCCTAGCCGCGTAAATGAGCTGCCCTATTTAAGGGGACGAGGATTTAGATCCAATCCACACCTTCTCCCCTCCGCGAGTGTTCATCAGAGCGCATCCGACAAAGGTCCATTCCACCATGGCCAGCCGTCGCAACTCCTCCCCTCGCCCTTCTAGCCCTAAGCCTGGATATTGGGAGAGATGTTCCATCCCGCATAGCGAGCTAGTGACGCTCCAGACCAAGGGATTTTCCCCCCGGCCTATATGGTCCCGGTTCGAGCCGGTCTTGCCGTCTACAACGGCGGAGAGCAAGCAGAGAATGCCCCTAATCCCTCCAAAGGAGAGCGGGTGTGCCTCGTCCCTTACTTAATAAGGGGGCTCAGATTTCCAATCCATCCATTTCCCTGGGGGTTGCTGGAGTTCTACGGCCTCTAGCTACATAATCTCATGCCTGCCTCAGTATTGCATATCGTGGGCTTTGTAGCCCTCTGCGAGCTGTTCTTGGGTGTTGAAGCTCATTTCGGACTGTGGAAGGAGCTATTTTGCCTCGTGCCCCGTTCCAAGAAGGGGTCAATGTATCAAGTGGGCGGAGCCGAAGTGTGGCGCATCACCGGGACCGGATATCTGTCCGGAACCCCAAAGAAGGCGTCCGAAGACTGCCCCTCGGAATGGTTTTATATAGAAGACGTCCCGCTGCCGAATCCTGTCCGGATCGGCCTCCCTGAATTCAATAATGCTCCCTTAAAGAAGCGCCTAAGCTAGCGCCCACGGAGCCTTCAGTGGGGAGGTGACAGGGACATCATTTACTTGATGGGCCGAATAAGATTGTTAGCCCATTCCAAACTAACCATGATCGGGGTTATGGCCGAATGCATTATCCGGGGGGTGCAGCCGCTTCAGTATAGAAGCCACCCCATGTGGGACTTCAACGGGGAGGACGACGTCACCCTCTACGGCCGTAAGGGGCCGGATTCAGCTGCCGCTCTACTAAAGATCTTTTCCACTTTGTATAAGGGAGAAGAGGAGGAATTTCTCCGTGTCAACCCTCAGGGTGGATTCTCCATGCACAATCCCCCAAGCTGGGTAAGCGGCCGTATTTACTTGTCCATCCGTTTTGTATTCCCATTGTTAAATATTCAGTCTGACGACTTCAACGCAGGAACTGCGCCGGGCTGTTAAGGAAATAAGCAGCCCTCCTCCACAACCTGAGGACCCAGGACGGTCCCTCGACCCGGCCTCCCAGGAGGATCCGGACATATCTGTGGAGCCGATTGACAGAGTGTTCCATCAATTGAGCAAGGACAACGCCTTGGTGCCCATTACGGCCGATTACTCGGGACTAATCCTGACCCCCAGGTACCTGAGATCGAAGTCCCAGTACCCCGAATAGGTGTCCGCCCACTCGTGTTTTCAGCTTCCTGATTGCAACCGAACTTTGTAGGGGAGGTTTCTAAGGTGGAATGCCGAACCGTCAGGTCCTAAGGCGTCAGTGCAAAGGTATGGCGCGCCCCCTTATCCCAGGTGTTATACCTTCGAGGCATATTGACACTCGCGCTCTTTTCAGGACAAAGAGACCTCGCCGGACTATATCCGGAGAGGCTGTCAATCGCGCCTCCATCAGCCAGGCTCCAAAGCCTGGTCCGGAGGCGGAGGCGAACGCAAGGTGCGCGCTAGACGCTCCTCCGACGGAGGATGTGGATGGGTTGTCTGCCACCAACTCTGAGGTGGAGAGTGCCATGAACCACAGGCGTCGCCAGATAATTCTTCGCAACGCTTGTTTCTCCCAAGGGGCGTTAGATGCCTTCAACTCGGGAGATGCGTACCTCCGTGCCGCTCAAAATGGTCTAGCCAAAGCCACGGAGCAGTATGTAAAAGACATACGGGTAAGAAAATTCTGTTAATTATATGTAGATACCAGTAGCCCCCGAGACTTGAAATAGTTAGAATAACTGATTTAAGTATCATTTGTTATGCAGGTTCTTACAGAAAATAATTCCCTACTGTCCAAGGAGCTGGAAGAGTGCAAATCCCAACTTGAGGCCGCACTAGCCGCGGCAAGGGAGCCCAAGGAGACCCCCTCTGGTAATATACACTTCGAAAGATAAGTATTTTGCGAAGCACGGCATTGGTGTGAATCTGACAAATGAAATTGCAGATGGCGCCGGATTGAATCTGGAAAGGCAACACCTCCTACGCCAGCTAAAGGTTGGTGAGAAGGTGCTGACAAAGGTGAGGCGGGAGAAGAACGATCTCCAAGATGCCAACACCAAGCTGGGCATCGAGCTGAAAGATGTTCATGCCCAGCTATCAGACTCCGTGAAGGAGAATCAGCGGCTTCGGCGCGGCATATTTAGTAAGTGCTTGAACGAACCTTTGAAAGAAAGTTCGGCGAGGAAGTCGACTAACAGAGCAATGTCTGTAGGTGTGCTAACAGGTCGTCCTGCAGAGGAGATGCCCGGTTCTACGGGTGACCTTCTTCCCGAGCTCTCGCAACTGCTTGATCGAGTTCGGCAGGCGATGCAAGGCGTCGCCCAGGCCCTGTGGCCATCCGTCTCCATGCCCGAAGGTCTTAGAGAGATTGCGGAGAAGCTAAAGGGAGCACGGCGGCGCTTCCGATTGTGGAAGATATTAGCCTGCCGTCAAGGCACTAGGGAGGCCTGGGCCATGATGAAGACGCGGTACGCAAAGGCTGACCCCAACCACATGGCCAAGGTCGGTCCTGTAGGGCCCGATGGGAAGGAGATCCCTGTAAGCTTAGTATACGGCCAAGTAGAGTTGGCCGCAAAGTATTCCCAGCAGGACTGTAAATTAGACAGCCTGTTAGGTGGTATTGAAGAGGAATACAATCAATCAAAATGACTATGTAATTTAATTGACATTTATAATGCCTTCTAGCCGGATTGTAGATCATTTTTCATGGCCGACCTTTTTGCTTCAGCCTCGGGACCTGACGGTCCGGAGTGTGTCCGAATTCCCATGCGGTTATATAGGAACCGGGGAATGCATGGAGACCAGGCGTAGGGGTCATGAGGGCTTGAACAGACAAGTGCCCGACTAGTTATGTTATATTACATGGTTAGTAAGAAACATCTTCCAGGGAGAATAGTTCCGTTAGGGGTTCCTTTCCCTGGGAGGCATGCCCTAAGGTGCATGTCCATGCTGCGAAAAGAAACACAGGAAAAACATCTCAGGGCGTATAGATAAAAATAAAAAAGATCATCTTTAGTTCACCGACCGAATATTCCCTTAAGAATGCTAGCTTTCGGCTTCACCCAGTCTGAGGTACACGTCCGGCTGACCCGGCAGTAACAATCGCAGAGGTGCTCCCTTTACCACCTAGCCGAACAATCGGGAACGTAGGGGTAAGCACAGGAGCCAGGCAATCCAGCTTGGCCAAAACTTAAGTCATATCGATGCATATAATGGTGAATAAAAGGTACATGCGGAAGTGTGACACATGTGTTGGGCATGAAGCCCGTATGAATAAGCTTCTATTTAAAGAATCCCCCAGGTTTAATGAGCGTGGATAGCGCGTCACTTTATGAGCCTTTAGAGGCTATAAGAGAGAGAGAGAGAGAGAGAGAGAGAGAGAGAGAGAAGAGAAATGTAAGACAGAAAATATATAAAAAATGGACATAGGAAGGAGACGAACACAGAGTCCGGTGCTAGGCATAGAATCTTCGGAGACGGGCTGCGTTCCATGGGTTTGGCTCGATCGGTTATCCGATGCATCCCGCAGGCGGTACGCTCCACCAGTCAGGACTTGGTCAATTATGAAGGGACCTTCCCACTTGGGCTTGAGTTTGTCCTTTTTCTTGTCCGGTAGTCATAGAACTAATTCGCCAATGTTGTAATTTTTGGCCCGTACTTCTCTGCTTTGGTATCTTCGAGCCTGCTGTTGATAGAATGCGGAACGGGCATTTGCCACATCACGCTCCTCCTCCAATGCGTCCAAGCTGTCCTGCCGATCGAGCTCGGCTTCTCTTTCTTCGTACATGCGCACTCGAGGTGAGTCATGAATTATGTCGCAAGGCAAAACTGCCTCTGCGCCGTACACCATAAAGAATGGTGTGTATCTGGTGGTGCGATTCGGCGTGGTCCGCAGCCCCTAGAGTACGGAGTCGAGCTCCTCTACCCAGTGTGTGTTAGATTCCTTGAGGGACCGCACTAATCTGGATTTGATGCCGCTCATGATAAGACCATATGCATGTTCGACCTGGCCGTTAGTTTGTGGGTGATAGACGGAAGCATAATCGAGCTTGATGCCCATGTTTTTGCACCAAAGTTTTACCTCGTAGGCCGTGAAGTTCATGCCGTTATCAGTGATGATGCTGTGGTGACACCGTAACGGTGTACAACCCCGGATATAAAGTCTATCACCGGTCCGGATTCGGCCGTCATAACAGGCTTGGATTCTATCCATTTGGTGAACTTATCCACCATGACCAGTAAGTATTTTTGCTTGTGGGTTCCGCCTTTAAGGGGTCCAACCATGTCAAGCCCCCAGACCGCGAAGGGCCAAGTAATGGGGATAGTTTGGAGGGCGGTGGGTGGCATATGGCTTTGGTTTGCAAAGAGCTGGCAACTGGTGCATCGTTGGACTAAGTCCTGAGCGTCTGCCCGGGCCGTCGGCCAATAAAAGCCTGTATGGAAGGCCTTGCTTACAAGGGACCGGGCTGCAGCGTGATGACCGCCGAGTCCAGCATGAATTTCAGCCAGGAGGTTCCGCCCCTCCTCTTCGGAGATGCACCTTTGAAGGACTCCGGTAGTGCTTTTATTATAAAGCTCTCCATCGTAGACTCTATAGGCTTTAGATCGCCGCACTACGCAGCGTGCCTCATTTTGGTCCTCGGGGAGTTCCTGCCTAGTAAGGTAGGCGAGGAATGGTTCTGTCCACGGGGCGATGACGGCCATTATTGCGTGGGCTGAAGGTGTTGTTTCATTGGCAGAGCCTCCGATTGTGTCAGAATGTTCAGTGTCGGGCAGTGCGGTTGGGTCCGGGCTATTATTGTTCGGCTCCCCTTCCCATACTACAGATGGCTTGAACAACCTTCCCAAGAAGATGTTGGGGGGGGGAGTACATCGCATTTTGCGCCGATGCGTGCCAGGACATCTGCCGCCTGATTATTTTCCCGGGCTATATGGTGAAATTCAAGCCCCTCGAACCGAGCTGACATTTTTAGGACGGCGTTGTGGTAAGCTGCCATTTTTGGATCCTTGGCATCGAAATCTCCATTTATTTGGGATATTGCGAGGTTCGAGTCCCTGTGCACCTCTAGGCGTTGGATACCCATGGATACTGCCATCCGGAGACCATGTAAAAGGGCCTCATATTCGGCTGCATTGTTGGAGTCCATGTACATAATCTGTAGTACATATTGAACTGTGTCTCCTGTGGGGGACGTCAAAACGATGCCAGCCCCTAGTCCGGCCAACATCTTGGAGCCGTCGAAATGCATGATCCAATTTGAATATGTGCCGTATTCTTTAGGGAGTTTGGCCTCCGTCCATTCTGCGATGAAGTCGGCTAAGACTTGTGACTTGATGGCTCGTCGTGGCTTATAAGTTATGTCGAACGGGAGGAGCTCAATGGCCCATTTTGCAATCCGGCCCGTTGCATCACGGTTGTTTATAATATCGTTAAGTGGTACTTCTGAGGCTACTCTTATTGAACACTCTTGAAAGTAGTGTCGTAGCTTCCGGGATGGCACATGAATACCGCGTACGCAATCTTTTGATAATGCGGGTACCGTGATTTGCAGGGAGTGAGGACAGTGGACACGTAATAGACCGGCTTTTGAATGGGGAATTTGTGTCCGTCCGCTTCTCGTTCGACAACAAGCACTGCGCTTACAACCTGATGTGTTGCTGCAATGTATAATAGCATTGGTTCGCCAATGTTTGGCACGGCCAGGACTGGGTTTGTTGCCAGTATGGCTTTTATTTCATTGAGTCCGACCGTGGCTACATCCGTACATTTGAAGTGTTCGGTGCGCCGAAGGAGGCGGTAAAGGGGTAGGGCCTTTTCTCCCAAGCGGGAGATAAAGTGGCTTAGAGCCGCCATGCATCCGGTTAACTTTTGTATTTGTTTGAATTTCTTTGGGATATCCAGTTGCGACAGAGCTCGAATCTTGGCTGGATTGGCTTCAATTCCTCTACCGGATACTATGAAGCCCAAGAGCTTTTCGGCTGGAACGCCGAAAACGCATTTTTCCGGGTTGAGCTTGATGTCGTATGTTCGGAGGTTATCAAATGTGAGCCTCAAGTCGTCTACTAGAGATTCAACATGTCTTGTTTTCATGACCACATCATCTACATATTTCTCCACTGATTTGCCGATCTGGCTCGCCAGACATGTCTGAATCATGCGCTGATATGTTGCGCCGGCGTTTTTGAGCCCGAAGGGCATTGTGTTGAAGCAGAATGGCCCGTATGGTGCGATAAATGTCGTTGCGGCTTGGTCTGGTTCTGCCATCTTGATTTGATGGTAGCCAGAATATGCGTTGAGGAAACACAACGAATCGTGTCCTGCGGTAGCGTCGATAATTTGATCGATGCGGGGGAGGAGGAAGGGATCCTTTGGGCAAGCCTTTGTTAAGGTCTTTAAAATCAACACACAGGCACCAGGATTTGTCCTTCTTTGGTACCATCACCAGGTTTGCTAGCCAGTCCGGATGTTCTATATCTCTGATGAATCCGGCCTCCAATAGCTTTGCTAGCTCCTCTCCCATGGCCTGTCTTTTAGGTTCGGAAAAACGCCGAAGAGACTGTTTGACAGGTTTGAATCCTGCTTGGATATTTAAGCTGTGCTCGGCCAGCCTGCGTGGGATTCCTGGCATGTCTGAAGGGTGCCAGGAGAAAATTTCCCAGTTCTCTCATAGGAACTCTCGCAATGCGGCGTCGACATCAGGGTTTAACTGTGCCCCGATGAAAGCTGTTTTATTGGGGTCCGTTGGATGGATGTCACGACCGGTTTTCCAATAAAATTATTTATTGAGAAACCAATCTTTTGAGTCCAGTATGAGAGAAATCCTCCTCACTGGTAGACGAATTCTTGATAAAATAAGCCAGTAGCATAAAATATATTACAGGGTCGGACTACGGTTGCTCAACCAAATTATTACAAGCACGCCAATAATTATACATAATGGCGGACATGACACAGTGGTGTGGAGGCATACTACTGACTCGAGGATAGGGCGGTGGTGGAGAAACACAGCAGGGAGAGAGATACAAGACCCTAAGTCTGTCATCTCATCGAGCGTCGAGGTGAGGCTCGATGAATTTATTTGGTAGCGGAAGCGGATATAAAACAGTGACCAAATCCAGGGTCGCACGAGACTGACTGGGACTCCTCTAGGTGTCGGACTCGCTATCAAACTCTTCATCCATGAGATCGCCTTCGTCGGCATCTGGCCAAATCAACAAGCCAGTGAGTACTTTGAAAGTACTCGCAAGACAGTTCGGACATAAGATAAACAAATGCAAGCATGAATGCGTCATGAATAATCCACCAATGTACATTCAAAAATTAGCATAACAAGGTAAGTAAAAGGGAAACGGCGGTAGTCCGCCTGAAATCCCAACGAAATATAAATGAAGACCGATCGGGTGTCTGAAGCGACGCCTCGAAAGGTGAACAAATAAATATAAGGAAATGATGCCACAATCGGGCGTCTTAGCGACACCACATAAAGGGCTTTAAAAGAAATGCCACGGTCGGACATCGGGGCGACATCACAGAAAGGGCTTTAAAAGAAATGCCACAGTCGGACATCGGGGTGACATCACAGAAAGGGCTTTAAAAGAAATGCCACAGTCGGACGTCGGGGCGACATCACAGAAAGGGCTTTAAAAGAAATACCACAATCGGGCGTCTTAGCGACACCACATAAAGGGCTTTAAAAGAAATGCCACAGTCGGACGTCGGGGCGACATCACAAAAAGGGCTTTAAAAGAAATGCCACAGTCGGACGTCGGGGCGACATCACAGAAAGGGCTTTAAAAGAAAGTAAAATACAACAATGCCACAGTCGAACGTCTGAGCGACATCGCAGAAAGGGCTTTTATTCACAAGGAAATAATACTCATAATAAATGTTCAATTCATGAGAATAAATGGGTTAGTCCATCCACAGGAATAATCATTTAACCGGACTTAGCACTCATGCGATTCACCGGAGTCTCTGTCATCAAAACTGACATTTGATCAGGATAAGATAATATCGATCTAGGACATGGAATAGATGATTTGGAGGAATATATGACTCTGCAAAGTTTCTACAAAATTTTTCCCACAGCCAACGGATTTCCGTAGTCACGAAGGACTAGTTCCGTTTACGGTATTTCGGAAGAAAACACAGCTAACCAGTACACACCCATCCTACCTCTCGATGCTAGGAATCACCCTAGACATCGTCCAAGAAAAACTTTTGAGACGGGGAGATCACAATCTCGAATAGCATGGGATCAAATTTATATACGCGCGCTCTAAGGGGTGCCCCCCTCTCGGTCCCAACCGGAAACACCCATGCCCCCTGACCGGATGACTGGCTTTAATCCAGGGCCATGGAACCATCATCACGGCCTCTCCTTTTGGTGTGTACCAGGAAAGCGGTTTGCAACTTACTAAACCATATTCCTTGCGGAAAACATGTGGTAGTACAGGGAAGGAAATGAGAGGAACTGGACCGATACGGTTTGACACTGAAGTCACATAGTCTGGCATAAGACTGGCATGGTACGACACTGCCATCTTACCCATCCTCATGCCAACACATGGCCATTCATACTCACATCCATCCACTTATGGATCATCGAACTCACTTACCTCAATATTGCATAAAATAACGTTCATCGATATGCTCCTCAACATGCCATGAAACTAACTAAATGCAAAACATGCCAAGACACTCATCATATCAAAAGTTCAAACATGCTTGCCTGGTTCAGAGTAGTCGGAGCCTAGATCGGTGAAGTTCGCGGCTCCGTCACCTCCTTCGGTATCTATGGTATAAAGAAAATATATGCGCTATCGTAAATACCAAGGGGTGCACAAAAAGTATTCCAAATATTTTTCAAATAAATCTGATAAAAAACTAGACAAAATTTTAAAGAGAACAGAAAAAGAATCAATCAAAAATACTTTTCTGTTTAAAAGTTATAAGGGTTTTTGTCCAGGGACTCATCTGTAATGAAACAGAAGATTTCCAGGGGCTAGCTTATAAAAATAGAAAACGCTTCGGCGGAAACTACGCCAGCCCAAAGGGAAAGCGCATTTGGCAGGAGGCGTTTTCAGAAAACGCTTTGTTTAGAAAGGACAGAGAGGCTGACAGCGGGTCTCGCCTGTCAGGTTTGAACTTTCAAAAAGGGGGAAATGAAGCTTGTCGGCGCCCGAGAGCCGCCGTGGTCGCCGGCGGCGATCCACGGCGAGGCAGGGGGATCAGAGGGTACCTCCGTGTTCAGGGCGCCATTCCGCGTCGGTTGGTGGTGGTGGTGGTCGCCGGTGAGTACCACGTCGACGGCGAGCCTGGCTCCGGCGGATGGCGGCTCGGGTGGTTGCGGACTTCGTCGGAGAGAGCTGTGAAGATCAAATTGAGGAGGGGGTTAGGCTTCTGGTAGCTAGAGGGGGTAACGGACGGGGTTTGGGCGCCGGAGACGGCCTCACCGGAGCGAATCGAGCTGGTGGCCGAGGCGGAGCGAGGCGGCCGGAGTCGAGGAAGAATGGCCCCTCGAGGCTCTTCTAGTTGCTGGTCGGGGTCCAGTGACGTGGTGGAGGTGTGCGGGGGCGAGAGGGAGCTTAGGGGCGCTATATATAGCCGGCCCGAGGCGGTTGCCGCGAACGGGATAAGTCCGGCGAGTGATTACGGCGGTGCTGTGGTTGGGCAGTGGGATTAGGGGCTTGGGCAACGCCGTTGAGGTCCACCGGTTCCATTTAGGTGCTAATCGGGCTGGGATTTGGTGCTATGGGTGAGTTCGACAGAACGGGGCGGCGCGGGCCCGTCGGCGGCAGTGAGCACATTCCGTGCTTGCCTGGCCACGGCGACGGTGCCACGGGCATGCGCTGGCATGCATGAGGCCACGCGGAGAGCAGAGGGGCGTTGGGCGGCGCCGAACGGCGTTGAGCCGCCGTTCCGTCCCCTGTCGGCAGCCACGGGGGGTCCCGACGCCGCAGAAGACGTCGGCGAGGGCGGGCCAGCGTGCCACCGATGCCAGGAAGAGGCCAAGTGCGCGTGAGGTGCTCCAGACAGTAGGAAGGGGCGGCGAGGAACGTGCCAAGTGCACTGTGAACGCGTGAGTGAAGCTGACGGACGAAAAATGACACTGAAGTCTGAATTTTTCTGAATTTGCAAAGGAACAGTGCAGCTCAGGTGTTCGACAGAATGTTTTTGGCCTCTGGGGATTTTTCCTTGAGCTGATTTTTCGTGGAGTGGCTTCTCATTGCTCCAGTAGGCTGCCTGATTTTTGGTGAAATTTTTGGAGAAGTGTAGGTATGAATTTCACCAAATTTGGCAAATCTTGTCCAAACTTGCAGAGACTGAATTTTGAAAAATTTGAAAAGAGAAGGAGTGGATCAAGATGGTTCTGGGTTGTGGGTACAAAGGACTTTCCAGGAGAGTTGGTTTGGGATAAAAACTCAAAGGCAAAGTGGTACTTGCTTTGAAAATCACTAAGGCTCAAAATAATTTGCAGAATTGATTTGAGGGGAAAAATAATTAGAATAAAATCCAAAACTTGCTTGGATTAGTTGGGACAGAGAACTTAGGCTGATTACAAGGAGTAGGGGAGGTTTTGGAGGGGTTTTACCACATGGGCAAAAATGCCAAGTCATGGGTGGTTTCCAAGATATGAAAATCCCAAATTTTCATAGAGTTTATTTTTAAAAGAAAAACAAATTAAATTCCCAAAATAATTTGAGAGGGAACCAACAGAGAAGAAGTTTCAAAAGTTCAAACACCACAGTTTGAAGAAAAAAAATCCTTGCCAAAGAAAAGAAAGTTTTTAAGAGGAAGGGTTTTCTGAAAAAAAATAAATGGCCTCTTATCAAAAACCACAAAGTTTTTTTTTGATGAAAACCAAATTAAAATTTTGGAGTGTCACAACACCTACCCCCTTTGGAAAAATCTAGTCCCCGAGATTTCAGCTGATCCTTAAATAAGTGTGGATGCTCTGTCCGAAGAAAATCCTCGCTTTCCCAAGTTGCTTCACTGTCGGTGTGATTGCTCCATTGGACTTTGAAAAACTTGATGGTCTTCTGTCGGGTCCTCCTTTCAGACTCCTCTAATATTCTTACGGGCCGTTCCCGATAAGTGAGGTCTGGCTGCACGTCAATGTTTTCATGGGATACTTGTTTCTCTGGGTTGCTTACGCACTTCCTCAATTGCGAGACATGGAACACGTCGTGGACATCGGATAATTCCTCGGGTAATTCTAGCTGGTAGGCTACAGTGCCTCTTCGTGCCACTATGCAGAATGGTCCAATGAATCTTGGTGCTAACTTTCCTTTAATCTTAAACCGTTGCAGTCCTCTCATAGGGGACACTCTCAAGTACACGAACTCACCGGGTTCGAAGTTGACCCTACGATGTCTCTGATCATAATAACTCTTCTGTCGACTTTGAGCGGTCTTAAGTCGGTCTCTGATTAGCTTGACCTTTTCCTCGGCTTCTCTGAGCATGTCTGGTCCGAAGATGTGGCTGTCTCCGGTCTCTGACCAATTTAACGGGGTACGACATCTTCGTCCGTATAAAGCCTCAAATGGTGCCATTTGTAGGCTGGCCTGGTAGCTATTGTTATACGCGAACTCGGCGTATGGCAGGCTTTCTTCCCAACTGGTTCCATATGTGAGGACACATGCCCTCAGCATGTCTTCTAAAACCTGGTTTACGCGTTCTGTTTGCCCATCAGTTTGTGGGTGGTATGCGGTACTGAAGGCTAGTTGGGTTCCCAGAGCCTGTTGTAAATGCTCCCAAAATCTTGAGACGAACTGAGTGCCTCTGTCGGATATTATAGTCTTCGGGACACCGTGCAGACAAACTATGCGGGAAAGATAAATCCTGGCAAGCCTCTGAGTGGTGTGGGTCGTCTTTATTGGAATAAAGTGTGCCACTTTGGTTAACCTGTCAGTAATGACCCATATGGCATCATTACCGTGTCGTGACCGAGGTAGTCCGACAATGAAATCCATCCCTATTTCATCCCATTTCCACTCAGGTATTTTGTTTGGTTGCAGTAGTCCGGCTGGTCTCTGATGCTCAGCTTTTATGCGTTGACATGAGTCGCAACATGCAATGAAGGTGGCTATGTCCCTCTTCATACCGTGCCACCAAAATCTTTCCTGAATATCCTTATACATTTTGGTTCCTCCAGGGTGGATTGAATATGGAGTGGTGTGTGCTTCAGCTAAAATTTGCTGTTTAAGGTCTTCTATGTTTGGCACGCAGAGCCTTTCTCCGTACCATAATATTCCTTCATTGTCTATGACGAATTCCTAGGCTTTGCCCATACTCAACTTTCTTTTGATGCCTTCGATGCTGGTGTGACCGGGCTGAGCTTCTTTGATTTTCTCCACAAGGTCGGGTTGTATGTCCAAGTTTGATATGGTGCCTTCTGCTACTATTATCAAGTTGAGCTTGGCAAATTCTTGTTGGAATTCGGGCCTCAAGCTGTGCAGATTGTTTTCGTCGGAGCTGGGGTTCCGACTAAGAGCACCGGCCACTACATTTGCTTTTCCTGGATGGTAATGGATACCAACATCATAATCCTTTACCAATTCCAACCAGCGTCGTTGCCGTAAATTTAGTTCTGGCTGCGTGAAAATATATTTGAGACTTTTGTGATCCGTATATATTTCACATTGATTCCCAAGTAAGAAATGCCTCCATTCCTTGAGTGCATGAATAACTGCTGCCATTTCTAAGTCATGAGTAGGATAGTTTTCCTCATGCTTGCGAAGTTGCCTTGAAGCGTAGGCGACAACCTTGCCTTCCTGCATCAACACGCATCCGAGACCCTTTCTGGACGCGTCACAATATACTTCAAAATTCTTGTGTATGTCGGGTACAATTAATACCGGTGCTGTCGTTAACTTCCTCTTTAGCTCTTGGAAACTTTTCTCGCAGGCTTCTGTCCATTCAAACTTCTTATCTTTCTTGAGCAACTGTGTCATAGGCTTGGCTATGGTGGAGAATCCTTCAATAAATCTGCGGTAATATCCTGCCATTCCCAAGAAACTCCGTATGTCCGTTACGCTGGCTGGTGACTTCCAGCCAAGTACGGCCTTGACTTTCTCTGGGTCCACTGCGATACCGTCTTGGGTCAGTACGTGGCCTTGAAAGCCTACTTGTCTTAGCCAAAATTTGCACTTGCTGAACTTGGCATACAATTGGTGTTTTCTGAGCTCTCCTAGCACAATCCTGAGATGTTCTGCGTGCTCTTCTGGTGTCTTGGAGTATACCAGAATATCGTCGATGAATACCACGACAAACTTGTCCATAAACTTCATAAATACTTTGTTCATGAGGTGAACAAAATATGCTGGGGCGTTAGTTAATCCAAATGGCATCACTGTGAACTCGTACAGTCCATATCTGGAGGTGAAGGCTGTTTTGGGGATATCTTCCGCTCGTACCTTCAATTGATGGTATCCTGACCTTAAGTCAATTTTTGAGAATACCTTGGCCTGAGCGAGTTGATCAAACAAATCGTTTATCCTTGGCATCGGGTATTTGTTTTTGACTGTGACCATGTTAAGTGCTCGATAGTCAATACACAATCTCAGCGTTCCATCCTTCTTTTTGGCAAATAAAATTGGTGATCCCCAAGGTGAGGAGCTGGCTCGAATGTAGCCCTTGTCCAGTAATTCCTTTATTTGTTTCTTCAACTCGATCAACTCGGATGGTGCCATTCTGTATGGTTTCTTGTATATGGGGGTGGTTCCTGGTGCTAGCTCAATGCGGAATTCTATTTCTCGGTCTGGTGGCATGCCTGGTAGTTCTTCAGGGAATACATCTGGAAATTCACACACTACTGGAACCTTGTTTAGCTCAGAAACGTCCACCTTATTTAATCTCGGTTGCCGGGGTATTTTTCCTTCCTTGGCTGATACTCTTATTGTCTTCCCTTGGTGGTGTGTGAGAATTACGGTCCTGTTGAAACAGTCGATAAAACCCTTGTTGGTGGTTAGCCAATCCATCCCTAGGATGACATCCAGTCCTTTATTTTCCAACACAATAAGATTTGCGTGAAACTCCAATCCTTCGAACTTAATGACCACATTCTGACAGTAATTCTGAGTAACTTGCTGAATCCCAGGGGACTTGATGGTCATGGATTTCTCCAAGGGAAGCATCGAAAAATTATTTTGCAAAGCAAAACTTTTCGAAATGAAAGAGTGAGAAGCTCCAGAATCAAACAAAACCATTGCAGGTATTGTGTTGACAGGAAACGTACCGAGTACGATATCCGGAGCATTTTGTGCCTCCTCTTTGGTTACGTGATTTAGATGACCCTTCCTGTGGTTATTGTTGGGATTGAAATTGTTTTGCTTGGGCGCGGAATTGTTGCCGCCGTTGTTCGGCTTTGGGGTTGAGTTCCTTGGCTTGGGGCACTGTTTGGCATAGTGCCCTTCTTCTCCACAAGCGTAACAAGTAACGCCGGGGCGATAGGTGAATTCCTTGTCCCTTGCATGAAAATTCTTGATTGGGCGTGAGACATTGGATGAGGATTTGTGTGTCCCACCCTTTTGAAAATCTGTCTTGCTTCGG
Organism: Triticum aestivum; assembly: GCF_018294505.1. Taxonomy (NCBI): domain Eukaryota; kingdom Viridiplantae; phylum Streptophyta; class Magnoliopsida; order Poales; family Poaceae; genus Triticum; species Triticum aestivum. Next base: position 551,982,999 of record NC_057806.1, read on the forward strand.
TGATTGCGAGCATGATTAGTCTGGTCCCTTTTTCGCTTGCGGATATCTTCCAGACTGCGTCTCTCATTTTCCAGAGTAATGGCTTTGTCCACCAGTGTTTTAAAATCAGGAAAAGTGTGCACGACCAGTTGGCATTTAAGCGCGGGCGCCAGACCGTCAAGGAATTTTTCCATCTTCTTGATTTCAGTCATACGCTCTTCATTGGCGTAGCGGGACAATAGAGTAAATTGACTGTTGTAATCTGACACTATCATGTTCCTTTGTTTGAGGTCATCGAACTCTCTCTTCTTGATTTTCATAATACTCTTAGGAATGTGTGCACCACGGAAACCTTCCTTGAAATCATCCCATGTTATGTCATTTTCGTTGGGATGCATGTGCAGAAAATTCTCCCACCATGATGCGGCTGCTCCTGTGAGATAGTGCGGAGCATACAATACCATTTCGGGGTCTGAACATTTTGCAATAATTAATTTTCTCTCCATATCTCGAAGCCAGTCCTCGGCTTCAAGAGGTTTGTCAGTGTGAGAAAATGTTTGAGGACGTGTCTTCTGTAGCTCAGATAACTTGGAATGCTGCTGATACTGTCCATGGTGATTTCCCATGTTGATGACTTAGTTCATCATTTCCCGATGTTGTTGCTGACTCTGCTCATAAAGGCGGCACATTTGTGAAAGTGCCGATTCACTGCCCTGTTGGCTTGACTGTCCCTGAGTGAACTCGTTGCTGGGTTGTGCATCATAATTTTCCTCTGGTGGAGTTGGCATGGAGCGAGTCCAAGGACGAGACATTTTTCACTCTGGGGATATATTTTGTAAAACCCATAAGAAAAGCGAAAAGAGTCGCAAAAACAATTCCAAAAAAAAAGCATAAAGCTGGCAAATAAAACTAAATAACCCAGCTTACTTAAGAAAAACAAATCGACTTGCGCACGGAGAAGGACTGCTCATTACATATCTTACACGCGGGCGGTAATTATACAATACATCACTCAGGATATGCGTACATAATCCTGACATGTTATTTAGGCTAGTGCACTTCTCCAGATCCTACATGATGCGCAAACAGGCTACTTCTCACAACCTATGTACATATCTTACAAAGCGGTACATTACATGGCAGCTAAGCGTACTCAGGCAGAGATGTTGACGACCTCCTTTGCCCTGCCTAGGGCGAGGCGTAGCGAGGTTGGGTACTCGACTTCCTCCTAGCTAATGGGCTCCATACGTGTAGTGTTGCGCAGAGTGGACGGAGCGGTTGCCAGAGGCGGAGCTATACGTACAGGAGTGGGCGCGAAGGGTGGTGCAGTGCGCGCTGGGGTGGCCGCAATGACTTGGTTGAATTCTTCGGTAGAAGGCATGCGACGAGTAGGCGTATAAGATGCTGAGGACGAGACCAAAGTCAGTGGAGGTGCGATGGGTAGGAGCTCCCTCCTGTTGGCGGCACAGCCATGGACTGAGTCCATGCGGGTAGCTACGAAGTCGCCTACCAGGTTGTCGAAGGCTGCCTCCAGGGCCCGGAGATACTCAATGAGCATCTCAAAAGCCTCGTCTCGTTCTCCTCTGGGGCAGGAGTATGTGTAGTGACAGGTGTAAGGCACATGGCATGGAAGATAGCGGTAGCGACGAGTCTTCATCGCGGGAAGGACATCCCTGAGGCGAGCTATCGCCTCACAGGCTGCCATCTGCATAGCATGCCTCTCCGTAGGCATGGCTCTTCCCACGAACCGGAAGTGGCGTAACTCACCACGCCCTCCCTTGAACTGCACCGCGGCCTGGTGCATGGTCAGACTGTCATTGACTCGGTGCTGGCAGAGTGTGAAGACTGGGCGCATAGATGGCCCCATCGCGACCTGAACGATGAAGGAAAGAAGCTTGACGAACCCATCGGGCACGTTGGCGAAGGTCTGAGACTCGCAGCTGTTGTCGGCCATCTACAAAAGTAGGCAAAAATTCTGCATGGTCAGATCATAAATTTATGCTGACTGACAGAAAATGACTACAATCAAGAAAAATATGAAAAGGCTCAATCATGCTAATAACCAATTAGCGATCGCACCTAGTGGCTTCCTACAGTCAGCCTGGCTCTGGTACCAAGCTTGTCACGACCGGTTTTCCAATAAAATTATTTATTGAGAAACCAATCTTTTGAGTAGTAGACGAATTCTTGATACAATAAGCCAGTAGCATAAAATATATTACAGGGTCGAACTACGGTTGCTCAACCAAATTATTACAAGCACGCCAATAATTATACATAATGGATGACATGACACAGTGGTGTGGAGGCATACTACTGACTCGAGTATAGGGCGGTGGTGGAGAAACACAGCGGGGAGAGAGATACAAGACTCTAAGTCTGTCATCTCATCGAGCGTCGAGGTGAGGCTCGATGAATTTATTTGGTAGCGGAAGCGGATATAAAACAGTGACCAAATCCAGGGTCGCACGAGACTGACTGGGACTCCTCTAGGTGTCAGACTCGCTATCAAACTCTTCATCCATGAGATCGCCTTCGTCAGCATCTGGCCAAATCAACAAGCCAGTGAGTACTTTGAAAGTACTCGCAAGACAGTTCGGACGTAAGATATAACAAATGCATGCATGAATGCGTCATGAATAACCCACCAATGTACATTCAAAAATTAGCATAACAAGGTAAGTAAAAGGGAAACGACGGTAGTCCGCCTGAAATCCCAACGAAACATAAATGAAGACCGATCGGGTGTCTGAAGCGACGCCTCGAAAGGTGAACAAATAAATATAAGGAAATGATGCCACAATCGGGCGTCTTAGCGACACCACATAAAGGGCTTTAACAGAAATGCCACAGTCGGACGTCGGGGCGACATCACAGAAAGGGCTTTAAAAGAAATGCCACAGTCGGGCGTCGGGGCGACATCACAGAAAGGGCTTTAAAAGAAATGCCACAGTCGGACGTCGGGGCGACATCACAGAA